>NC_068322.1:25337829-25470829 GCF_025860055.1 Xyrauchen texanus | reverse complement strand
TGATTTCTGTTCAGTAGTTGAACGTTTGTTTGTGGCTGTCCACCTGATCAGCTCTGCTGTCCTGGCCTTCTGCTGGACTTGTTCTGTTCTTCTAGCCATCTGCCTGTGTTGCCTCTGTCATCTGTTCCCCATGTACTATATTTCCCATCATTACCTGATCTGATCACCTCCAGCTGTTTCCCATTATTTCTCACCTGTGTTTAATTATCTCATTAGTCTTTGTGTATATAATGCCCTGATTTCTGTTCAGTATTGGTCAATATTTGAATGTTTGTGGCTTTCCACCTGTTCAACTCTGCTGTCCTGGCCTTCTGCTGGACTTATTCAGTTCTTCTAGCCATCTGCCTGTGTTGCCTCTGTCATCTGTTCCCCATGTACTATATTTCCCATCATTACCTGATCTGATCACCTCCAGCTGTTTCCCATTATTCCTCACCTGTGTTTAATTATCTCATTAGTCTTTGTGTATATAATGCCCTGATTTCTGTTCAGTAGTTGAACGTTTGTTTGTGGCTGTCCACCTGATCAGCTCTGCTGTCCTGGCCTTCTGCTGGACTTGCTCTGTTCTTCTAGCCATCTACCTGACCTGCTCATGTCTCGTGGCGTTCCACCTGATCCTCTCTGGTCTCCTGGCCATCTGCTTGATCTGCTCCAGTCTCACTGCTCTCCGACTTCATCTGGGCCATGTTCTCCTCATTCCCTTGCCTCTGGTGTGTTAGATCTGTCATCTGTTCCCCATGTACTATATTTCCAATCATTACCTGATCTGATCACCTCCAGCTGTTTCCCATTATTCCACACCTGTGTTTAATTATCTCATTAGTCTTTGTGTATATAATGCCCTGATTTCTGTTCAGTAGTTGAATGTTTGTTTGTGGCTGTCCACCTGATCAGCTCTGCTGTCCTGGCCTTCTGCTGGACTTATTCAGTTCTTCTAGCCATCTGCCTGTGTTGCCTCTGTCATCTGTTCCCCATGTACTATATTTCCCATCATTACATGATCTGATCACCTCCATCTGTTTCCCATTATTCCTCACCTGTGTTTAATTATCTCATTAGTCTTTGTGTATATAATGCCCTGATTTCTGTTCAGTATTGGTCAATATTTGAATGTTTGTGGCTTTCCACCTGTTCAACTCTGCTGTCCTGGCCTTCTGCTGTACCTGCTCCTGGTGTCGTGTCTGTCCACCTGGTCAACTCTGCTGACCTGGCCTTCTGCTGGACTTATTCAGTTCTTCTAGCCTGTGTTGCCTCTGTCTTCTGTTCCCCATATACTATATTTCCCATCATTACATGATCTGATCACCTCCAGCTGTTTCCCATTATTCCTCACCTGTGTTTAATTATCTCATTAGTCTTTGTGTATATAATGCCCTGATTTCTGTTCAGTCCTGGTCATTTGTTGAATGTTATTAGACCTACCGTGATTTGCCCATGTCCTTCGTGGATGTTTTTTCCTCTTTATATTATTGTTTTCTACTGTGGATTTCTACTTTCCTGGCCGTCTACTGGACCTGCTTCTGGTATCCCTGGTGTCGTGGCTGTCCACCTGATCAGCTCTGCTGTCCTGGCCTTCTGCTGGAATTGCTCTGTTCTTCTAGCCATCTGCCTGACCTGCTCATGTCTCGTGGCGTTCCACCTGATCCTCTCTGGTCTCCTGGGCCTCCTGGCCATCTGCTTGATCTGCTCCAGTCTCACTGGTCTCCGACTTCATCTGGGCCATGTTCTCCTCATTCCCTTGCCTCTGGTGTGTTAGATCTGTCATCTGTTCCCCATGTACTATATTTCCCATCATTACCTGATCTGATCACTTCCAGCTGTTTCCCATTATTCCTCACCTGTGTTTAATTATCTCATTAGTCTTTGTGTATATAATGCCCTGATTTCTGTTCAGTCCTGGTCATTTGTTGAATGTTATTAGACCTACCGTGATTTGCCCATGCCCTACGTGGATGTTTTTTCCTCTTTATATTCTTGTTTTCTACCGTGGATTTCTACTTTCCTGGCCGTCTACTGGACCTGCTCTGGTGTCTCCGGTGTCGTGGCTGTCCACCTGATCAGCTCTGCTGTCCTGGCCTTCTGCTGGACTTATTCAGTTCTTCTAGCCATCTGCCTGTGTTGCCTCTGTCATCTGTTCCCCATGTACTATATTTCCAATCATTACCTGATCTGATCACCTCCAGCTGTTTCCCATTATTCCTCACCTGTGTTTAATTATCTCATTAGTCTTTGTGTATATAATGCCCTGATATCTGTTCAGTAGTTGAATGTTTGTTTGTGGCTGTCCACCTGATCAGCTCTGCTGTCCTGGCCTTCTGCTGGACTTATTCAGTTCTTCTAGCCATCTGCCTGTGTTGCCTCTGTCATCTGTTCCCCATGTACTATATTTCCCATCATTACCTGATCTGATCACCTCCAGCTGTTTCCCATTATTCCTCACCTGTGTTTAATTATCTCATTAGTCTTTGTGTATATAATGCCCTGATATCTGTTCAGTAGTTGAATGTTTGTTTGTGGCTGTCCACCTGATCAGCTCTGCTGTCCTGGCCTTCTGCTGGACTTATTCAGTTCTTCTAGCCATCTGCCTGTGTTGCCTCTGTCATCTGTTCCCCATGTACTATATTTCCCATCATTACCTGATCTGATCACCTCCAGCTGTTTCCCATTATTCCTCACCTGTGTTTAATTATCTCATTAGTCTTTGTGTATATAATGCCCTGATATCTGTTCAGTAGTTGAATGTTTGTTTGTGGCTGTCCACCTGATCAGCTCTGCTGTCCTGGCCTTCTGCTGGACTTATTCAGTTCTTCTAGCCATCTGCCTGTGTTGCCTCTGTCATCTGTTCCCCAT
Source organism: Xyrauchen texanus (assembly GCF_025860055.1). NCBI lineage: Eukaryota > Metazoa > Chordata > Actinopteri > Cypriniformes > Catostomidae > Xyrauchen > Xyrauchen texanus. The sequence continues at coordinate 25,467,979 of NC_068322.1, read as the reverse complement.
GTACTATATTTCCCATCATTACCTGATCTGATCACCTCCAGCTGTTTCCCATTATTCCTCACCTGTGTTTAATTATCTAATTAGTCTTTGTGTATATAATGCCCTGATTTCTGTTCAGTATTGGTCAATATTTGAATGTTTGTGGCTTTCCACCTGTTCAACTCTGCTGTCCTGGCCTTCTGCTGGACTTATTCAGTTCTTCTAGCCATCTGCCCGTGTTGCCTCTGTCATCTGTTCCCCATGTACTATATTTCCCATCATTACCTGATCTGATCACCTCCAGCTGTTTCCCATTATTCCTCACCTGTGTTTAATTATCTCATTAGTCTTTGTGTATATAATGCCCTGATTTCTGTTCAGTAGTTGAACGTTTGTTTGTGGCTGTCCACCTGATCAGCTCTGCTGTCCTGGACTTCTGCTGGACTTGTTCTGTTCTTCTAGCCATCTGACTGTGTTGCCTCTGTCATCTGTTCCCCATGTACTATATTTCCCATCATTACCTGATCTGATCACCTCCAGCTGTTTCCCATTATTCCTCACCTGTGTTTAATTATCTCATTAGTCTTTGTGTATATAATGCCCTGATTTCTGTTCAGTAGTTGAACGTTTGTTTGTGGCTGTCCACCTGATCAGCTCTGCTGTCCTGGCCTTCTGCTGGACTTGTTCTGTTCTTCTAGCCATCTGCCTGTGTTGCCTCTGTCATCTGTTCCCCATGTACTATATTTCCCATCATTACCTGATCTGATCACCTCCAGCTGTTTCCCATTATTTCTCACCTGTGTTTAATTATCTCATTAGTCTTTGTGTATATAATGCCCTGATTTCTGTTCAGTATTGGTCAATATTTGAATGTTTGTGGCTTTCCACCTGTTCAGCTCTGCTGTCCTGGCCTTCTGCTGGACTTATTCAGTTCTTCTAGCCATCTGCCTGTGTTGCCTCTGTCATCTGTTCCCCATGTACTATATTTCCCATCATTACCTGATCTGATCACCTCCAGCTGTTTCCCATTATTCCTCACCTGTGTTTAATTATCTCATTAGTCTTTGTGTATATAATGCCCTGATTTCTGTTCAGTAGTTGAACGTTTGTTTGTGGCTGTCCACCTGATCAGCTCTGCTGTCCTGGCCTTCTGCTGGACTTGCTCTGTTCTTCTAGCCATCTACCTGACCTGCTCATGTCTCGTGGCGTTCCACCTGATCCTCTCTGGTCTCCTGGCCATCTGCTTGATCTGCTCCAGTCTCACTGCTCTCCGACTTCATCTGGGCCATGTTCTCCTCATTCCCTTGCCTCTGGTGTGTTAGATCTGTCATCTGTTCCCCATGTACTATATTTCCAATCATTACCTGATCTGATCACCTCCAGCTGTTTCCCATTATTCCACACCTGTGTTTAATTATCTCATTAGTCTTTGTGTATATAATGCCCTGATTTCTGTTCAGTAGTTGAATGTTTGTTTGTGGCTGTCCACCTGATCAGCTCTGCTGTCCTGGCCTTCTGCTGGACTTATTCAGTTCTTCTAGCCATCTGCCTGTGTTGCCTCTGTCATCTGTTCCCCATGTACTATATTTCCCATCATTACATGATCTGATCACCTCCATCTGTTTCCCATTATTCCTCACCTGTGTTTAATTATCTCATTAGTCTTTGTGTATATAATGCCCTGATTTCTGTTCAGTATTGGTCAATATTTGAATGTTTGTGGCTTTCCACCTGTTCAACTCTGCTGTCCTGGCCTTCTGCTGTACCTGCTCTTGTATCCCTGGTGTCGTGTCTGTCCACCTGGTCAACTCTGCTGACCTGGCCTTCTGCTGGACTTATTCAGTTCTTCTAGCCATCTGCCTGTGTTGCCTCTGTCTTCTGTTCCCCATATACTATATTTCCCATCATTACATGATCTGATCACCTCCAGCTGTTTCCCATTATTCCTCACCTGTGTTTAATTATCTCATTAGTCTTTGTGTATATAATGCCCTGATTTCTGTTCAGTCCTGGTCATTTGTTGAATGTTATTAGACCTACCGTGATTTGCCCATGTCCTTCGTGGATGTTTTTTCCTCTTTATATTATTGTTTTCTACTGTGGATTTCTACTTTCCTGGCCGTCTACTGGACCTGCTTCTGGTATCCCTGGTGTCGTGGCTGTCCACCTGATCAGCTCTGCTGTCCTGGCCTTCTGCTGGAATTGCTCTGTTCTTCTAGCCATCTGCCTGACCTGCTCATGTCTCGTGGCGTTCCACCTGATCCTCTCTGGTCTCCTGGGCCTCCTGGCCATCTGCTTGATCTGCTCCAGTCTCACTGGTCTCCGACTTCATCTGGGCCATGTTCTCCTCATTCCCTTGCCTCTGGTGTGTTAGATCTGTCATCTGTTCCCCATGTACTATATTTCCCATCATTACCTGATCTGATCACTTCCAGCTGTTTCCCATTATTCCTCACCTGTGTTTAATTATCTCATTAGTCTTTGTGTATATAATGCCCTGATTTCTGTTCAGTCCTGGTCATTTGTTGAATGTTATTAGACCTACCGTGATTTGCCCATGCCCTACGTGGATGTTTTTTCCTCTTTATATTCTTGTTTTCTACCGTGGATTTCTACTTTCCTGGCCGTCTACTGGACCTGCTCTGGTGTCTCCGGTGTCGTGGCTGTCCACCTGATCAGCTCTGCTGTCCTGGCCTTCTGCTGGACTTATTCAGTTCTTCTAGCCATCTGCCTGTGTTGCCTCTGTCATCTGTTCCCCATGTACTATATTTCCAATCATTACCTGATCTGATCACCTCCAGCTGTTTCCCATTATTCCTCACCTGTGTTTAATTATCTCATTAGTCTTTGTGTATATAATGCCCTGATATCTGTTCAGTAGTTGAATGTTTGTTTGTGGCTGTCCACCTGATCAGCTCTGCTGTCCTGGCCTTCTGCTGGACTTATTCAGTTCTTCTAGCCATCTGCCTGTGTTGCCTCTGTCATCTGTTCCCCATGTACTATATTTCCCATCATTACCTGATCTGATCACCTCCAGCTGTTTCCCATTATTCCTCACCTGTGTTTAATTATCTCATTAGTCTTTGTGTATATAATGCCCTGATATCTGTTCAGTAGTTGAATGTTTGTTTGTGGCTGTCCACCTGATCAGCTCTGCTGTCCTGGCCTTCTGCTGGACTTATTCAGTTCTTCTAGCCATCTGCCTGTGTTGCCTCTGTCATCTGTTCCCCATGTACTATATTTCCCATCATTACCTGATCTGATCACCTCCAGCTGTTTCCCATTATTCCTCACCTGTGTTTAATTATCTCATTAGTCTTTGTGTATATAATGCCCTGATATCTGTTCAGTAGTTGAATGTTTGTTTGTGGCTGTCCACCTGATCAGCTCTGCTGTCCTGGCCTTCTGCTGGACTTATTCAGTTCTTCTAGCCATCTGCCTGTGTTGCCTCTGTCATCTGTTCCCCATGTACTATATTTCCCATCATTACCTGATCTGATCACCTCCATCTGTTTCCCATTATTCCTCACCTGTGTTTAATTATCTCATTAGTCTTTGTTTATATAATGCCCTGATATCTGTTCAGTAGTTGAATGTTTGTTTGTGGCTGTCCACCTGATCAGCTCTGCTGTCCTGGCCTTCTGCTGGACTTATTCAGTTCTTCTAGCCATCTGCCTGTGTTGCCTCTGTCATCTGTTCCCCATGTACTATATTTCCCATCATTACCTGATCTGATCACCTCCAGCTGTTTCCCATTATTCCTCACCTGTGTTTAATTATCTCATTAGTCTTTGTGTATATAATGCCCTGATTTCTGTTCAGTATTGGTCAATATTTGAATGTTTGTGGCTTTCCACCTGTTCAACTCTGCTGTCCTGGCCTTCTGCTGTACCTGCTCTTGTATCCCTGGTGTCGTGTCTGTCCACCTGATCAACTCTGCTGTCCTGGCCTTCTGCTGGACTTATTCAGTTCTTCTAGCCATCTGCCTGTGTTGCCTCTGTCATCTGTTCCCCATATACTATATTTCCCATCATTACATGATCTGATCACCTCCAGCTGTTTCCAATTATTCCTCACCTGTGTTTAATTATCTCATTAGTCTTTGTGTATATAATGCCCTGATTTCTGTTCAGTCCTGGTCATTTGTTGAATGTTATTAGACCTACCGTGATTTGCCCATGCCCTACTTGGATGTTTTTTCCTCTTTATATTCTTGTTTTCTACCGTGGATTTCTACTTTCCTGGCCGTCTACTGGATCTGCTTCTGGTATCCCTGGTGTCGTGGCTGTCCACCTGATCAGCTCTGCTGTCCTGGCCTTCTGCTGGACATGCTCTGTTCTTCTAGCCATCTGCCTGACCTGCTCATGTCTCGTGGCGTTCCACCTGATCCTCTCTGGTCTCCTGGGCCTCCTGGCCATCTGCTTGATCAGCTCCAGTCTCACTGGTCTCCGACTTCATCTGGGCCATGTTCTCCTCATTCCCTTGCCTCTGGTGTGTTAGATCTGTCATCTGTTCCCCATGTACTATATTTCCCATCATTACCTGATCTGATCACCTCCAGCTGTTTCCCATTATTCCTCACCTGTGTTTAATTATCTCATTAGTCTTTGTGTATATAATGCCCTGATTTCTGTTCAGTAGTTGAACGTTTGTTTGTGGCTGTCCACCTGATCAGCTCTGCTGTCCTGGCCTTCTGCTGGACTTATTCAGTTCCTCTAGCCATCTGCCTGAGTTGCCTCTGTCATCTGTTCCCCATGTACTATATTTCCCATCATTACCTGATCTGATCACCTCCAGCTGTTTCCCATTATTCCTCACCTGTGTTTATCTCATTAGTCTTTGTGTATATAATGCCCTGATATCTGTTCAGTAGTTGAATGTTTGTTTGTGGCTGTCCACCTGATCAGCTCTGCTGTCCTGGCCTTCTGCTGGACTTATTCAGTTCTTCTAGCCATCTGCCTGTGTTGCCTCTGTCATCTGTTCCCCATGTACTATATTTCCCATCATTACCTGATCTGATCACTTCCAGCTGTTTCCCATTATTCCTCACCTGTGTTTAATTATCTCATTAGTCTTTGTGTATATAATGCCCTGATTTCTGTTCAGTATTGGTCAATATTTGAATGTTTGTGGCTTTCCACCTGTTCAACTCTGCTGTCCTGGCCTTCTGCTGTACCTGCTCTTGTATCCCTGCTGTCGTGTCTGTCCACCTGATCAACTCTGCTGTCCTGGCCTTCTGCTGGACTTATTCAGTTCTTCTAGCCATCTGCCTGTGTTAGCTCTGTAATCTGTTCCCGATGTGCTTTATTTCCCATCATTACCTGATCTGATCACCTCCAGCTGTTTCCCATTATTCCTCACCTGTGTTTAATTATCTCATTAGTCTTTGTGTATATAATGCCCTGATTTCTGTTCAGTCCTGGTCATTTGTTGAATGTTATTAGACCTACCGTGATTTGCACATGCCCTACGTGGATCTTTTTTCCTCTTTATATTATTGTTTTCTATCGTGGATTTCTACTTTCCTGGCCGTCTACTGGACCTGCTCTGGTATCCCTGGTGTCGTGGCTGTCCACCTGATCAGCTCTGCTGTCCTGGCCTTCTGCTGGACTTGCTCTGTTCTTCTAGCCATCTGCCTGACCTGCTCATGTTTCGTGGCGTTCCACCTGATCCTCTCTTGTCTCCTGGGATTCCTAGCCATCTGCTTGATCTGCTCCAGTCTCACTGTTCTCCGACTCCATCTGGGCCCTGTTCCCCTCATTCCCTTGCCTCTGGTGTGTTAGCTCTGTCATCTGTTCCCCATGTGCTTTATTTCCCATCATTACCTGATCTGATCACCTCCAGCTGTTTCCCATTATTCCTCACCTGTGTTTAATTATCTCATTAGTCTTTGTGTATATAATGCCCTGATATCTGTTCAGTAGTTGAATGTTTGTTTGTGGCTGTCCACCTGATCAGCTCTGCTGTCCTGGCCTTCTGCTGGACTTATTCAGTTCTTCTAGCCATCTGCCTGTGTTGCCTCTGTCATCTGTTCCCCATGTACTATATTTCCCATCATTACCTGATCTGATCACCTCCAGCTGTTTCCCATTATTCCTCACCTGTGTTTAATTATCTCATTAGTCTTTGTGTATATAATGCCCTGATATCTGTTCAGTAGTTGAATGTTTGTTTGTGGCTGTCCACCTGATCAGCTCTGCTGTCCTGGCCTTCTGCTGGACTTATTCAGTTCTTCTAGCCATCTGCCTGTGTTGCCTCTGTCATCTGTTCCCCATGTACTATATTTCCCATCATTACCTGATCTGATCACCTCCAGCTGTTTCCCATTATTCCTCACCTGTGTTTAATTATCTCATTAGTCTTTGTGTATATAATGCCCTGATATCTGTTCAGTAGTTGAATGTTTGTTTGTGGCTGTCCACCTGATCAGCTCTGCTGTCCTGGCCTTCTGCTGGACTTATTCAGTTCTTCTAGCCATCTGCCTGTGTTGCCTCTGTCATCTGTTCCCCATGTACTATATTTCCCATCATTACCTGATCTGATCACCTCCATCTGTTTCCCATTATTCCTCACCTGTGTTTAATTATCTCATTAGTCTTTGTTTATATAATGCCCTGATATCTGTTCAGTAGTTGAATGTTTGTTTGTGGCTGTCCACCTGATCAGCTCTGCTGTCCTGGCCTTCTGCTGGACTTATTCAGTTCTTCTAGCCATCTGCCTGTGTTGCCTCTGTCATCTGTTCCCCATGTACTATATTTCCCATCATTACCTGATCTGATCACCTCCAGCTGTTTCCCATTATTCCTCACCTGTGTTTAATTATCTCATTAGTCTTTGTGTATATAATGCCCTGATTTCTGTTCAGTATTGGTAAATATTTGAATGTTTGTGGCTTTCCACCTGTTCAACTCTGCTGTCCTGGCCTTCTGCTGTACCTGCTCTTGTATCCCTGGTGTCGTGTCTGTCCACCTGATCAACTCTGCTGTCCTGGCCTTCTGCTGGACTTATTCAGTTCTTCTAGCCATCTGCCTGTGTTGCCTCTGTCATCTGTTCCCCATATACTATATTTCCCATCATTACATGATCTGATCACCTCAAGCTGTTTCCAATTATTCCTCACCTGTGTTTAATTATCTCATTAGTCTTTGTGTATATAATGCCCTGATTTCTGTTCAGTCCTGGTCATTTGTTGAATGTTATTAGACCTACCGTGATTTGCCCATGCCCTACTTGGATGTTTTTTCCTCTTTATATTCTTGTTTTCTACCGTGGATTTCTACTTTCCTGGCCGTCTACTGGATCTGCTTCTGGTATCCCTGGTGTCGTGGCTGTCCACCTGATCAGCTCTGCTGTCCTGGCCTTCTGCTGGACATGCTCTGTTCTTCTAGCCATCTGCCTGACCTGCTCATGTCTCGTGGCGTTCCACCTGATCCTCTCTGGTCTCCTGGGCCTCCTGGCCATCTGCTTGATCAGCTCCAGTCTCACTGGTCTCCGACTTCATCTGGGCCATGTTCTCCTCATTCCCTTGCCTCTGGTGTGTTAGATCTGTCATCTGTTCCCCATGTACTATATTTCCCATCATTACCTGATCTGATCACCTCCAGCTGTTTCCCATTATTCCTCACCTGTGTTTAATTATCTCATTAGTCTTTGTGTATATAATGCCCTGATTTCTGTTCAGTAGTTGAACGTTTGTTTGTGGCTGTCCACCTGATCAGCTCTGCTGTCCTGGCCTTCTGCTGGACTTATTCAGTTCTTCTAGCCATCTGCCTGTGTTGCCTCTGTCATCTGTTCCCCATGTACTATATTTCCCATCATTACCTGATCTGATCACCTCCAGCTGTTTCCCATTATTCCTCACCTGTGTTTAATTATCTCATTAGTCTTTGTGTATATAATGCCCTGATATCTGTTCAGTAGTTGAATGTTTGTTTGTGGCTGTCCACCTGATCAGCTCTGCTGTCCTGGCCTTCTGCTGGACTTATTCAGTTCTTCTAGCCATCTGCCTGTGTTGCCTCTGTCATCTGTTCCCCATGTACTATATTTCCCATCATTACCTGATCTGATCACCTCCAGCTGTTTCCCATTATTCCTCACCTGTGTTTAATTATCTCATTAGTCTTTGTGTATATAATGCCCTGATTTCTGTTCAGTATTGGTCAATATTTGAATGTTTGTGGCTTTCCACCTGTTCAACTCTGCTGTCCTGGCCTTCTGCTGTACCTGCTCTTGTATCCCTGCTGTCGTGTCTGTCCACCTGATCAACTCTGCTGTCCTGGCCTTCTGCTGGACTTATTCAGTTCTTCTAGCCATCTGCCTGTGTTAGCTCTGTAATCTGTTCCCGATGTGCTTTATTTCCCATCATTACCTGATCTGATCACCTCCAGCTGTTTCCCATTATTCCTCACCTGTGTTTAATTATCTCATTAGTCTTTGTGTATATAATGCCCTGATTTCTGTTCAGTCCTGGTCATTTGTTGAATGTTATTAGACCTACCGTGATTTGCACATGCCCTACGTGGATCTTTTTTCCTCTTTATATTATTGTTTTCTATCGTGGATTTCTACTTTCCTGGCCGTCTACTGGACCTGCTCTGGTATCCCTGGTGTCGTGGCTGTCCACCTGATCAGCTCTGCTGTCCTGGCCTTCTGCTGGACTTGCTCTGTTCTTCTAGCCATCTGCCTGACCTGCTCATGTTTCGTGGCGTTCCACCTGATCCTCTCTTGTCTCCTGGGATTCCTAGCCATCTGCTTGATCTGCTCCAGTCTCACTGTTCTCCGACTCCATCTGGGCCCTGTTCCCCTCATTCCCTTGCCTCTGGTGTGTTAGCTCTGTCATCTGTTCCCCATGTGCTTTATTTCCCATCATTACCTGATCTGATCACCTCCAGCTGTTTCCCATTATTCCTCACCTGTGTTTAATTATCTCATTAGTCTTTGTGTATATAATGCCCTGATTTCTGTTCAGTCCTGGTCATTTGTTGAATGTTTGTGGCTTTCCACCTGTTCAACTCTGCTGTCCTGGCCTTCTGCTGTACCTGCTCTTGTATTCCTGGTGTCGTGTCTGTCCACCTGATCAACTCTGCTGTCCTGGCCTTCTGCTGGATTTATTCAGTTCTTCTAGCCATCTGCCTGTGTTGCCTCTGTCATCTGTTCCCCATGTACTATATTTCCCATCATTACATGATCTGATCACCTCCAGCTGTTTCCCATTATTCCTCACCTGTGTTTAATTATCTCATTAGTCTTTGTGTATATAATGCCCTGATTTCTGTTCAGTCCTGATCATTTGTTGAATGTTATTAGACCTACCGTGACTTGCCCATGCCCTACGTGGATGTTTTTTCCTCTTTATATTATTGTTTTCTATCGTGGATTTCTACTTTCCTGGCCGTCTACTGGACCAGCTCTGGTATCTCTGGTGTCGTGCCTGTCCACCTGATCAGCTCTGCTGTCCGTGACTTCTGCTGGACTTGCTCTGTTCTTCTAGCCATCTACCTGACCTGCTCATGTCTCGTGGCGTTCCACCTGATCCTCACTGGTCTCCTGGGATTCCTAGAAATCTGCTTGATCTGCTCCAGTCTCACTGGTCTCCGACTCCATCTGGGCCCTGTTCCCCTCATTCCCTTGCCTCTGGTGTGTTAGCTCTGTAATCTGTTCCCCATGTGCTTTATTACCTGATCTGATCACCTCCAGCTGTTTCCCATTATTCCTCACCTGTGTTTAATTATCTCATTAGTCTTTGTGTATATAATGCCCTGATTTCTGTTCAGTATTGGTCAGTAGTTGAATGTTTGTGGCTTTCCACCTGATCAGCTGTGCTGTCCTGGCCTTCTGCTGTACCTGCTCTTGTATCCCTGGTGTCGTGGCTGTCCACCTGATCAACTCTGCTGTCCTGGCCTTCTGCTGCACTTATTCAGTTCTTCTAGCCATCTGCCTGTGTTGCCTCTGTCATCTGTTCCCCATGTACTATATTTCCCATCATTACATGATCTGATCACCTCCAGCTGATCCCATTATTCCTCACCTGTGTTTAATTATCTCATTAGTCTTTGTGTATATAATGCCCTGATTTCTGTTCAGTCCTGGTCATTTGTTGAATGTTATTAGACCTACCGTGATTTGCCCATGCCCTACGTGGATGTTTTCCTCTTTATATTATTGTTTTCTATCGTGGATTTCTACTTTCCTGGCCGTCTACTGGACCTGCTCTGGTATCTCTGGTGTCGTGCCTGTCCACCTGATCAGCTCTGCTGTCCGTGACTTCTGCTGGACTTGCTCTGTTCTTCTAGCCATCTGACTGACCTGCTCATGTCACGTGGCGTTCCTCCTGATCCTCTCTGGTCTCCTGGGCCTCCTGGCCATCTGCTTGATCTGCTTCAGTCTCACTGGTGTCCGACTCCATCTGGGCCATGTTCCCCTCATTCCCTTGCCTCTGGTGTGTTAGCTCTGTCATCTGTTCCCCATGTACTATATTTCCCATCATTACCTGATCTGATCACCTCCAGCTGTTTCCCATTATTCCTCACCTGTGTTTAATTATCTCATTAGTCTTTGTGTATATAATGCCCTGATTTCTGTTCAGTATTGGTCAGTAGTTGAATGTTTGTGGCTTTCCACCTGATCAGCTGTGCTGTCCTGGCCTTCTGCTGTACCTGCTCTTGTATTCCTGGTGTCGTGTCTGTCCACCTGATCAACTCTGCTGTCCTGGCCTTCTGCTGCACTTATTCAGTTCTTCTAGCCATCTGCCTGTGTTGCCTCTGTCATCTGTTCCCCATGTACTATATTTCCCATCATTACCTGATCTGATCACCTCCAGCTGTTTCCCATTATTCCTCACCTGTGTTTAATTATCTCATTAGTCTTTGTGTATATAATGCCCTGATTTCTGTTCAGTATTGGTCAGTAGTTGAATGTTTGTGGTATTCCACCTGATCAGCTGTGCTGTCCTGGCCTTCTGCTGTACCTGCTCTTGTATTCCTGGTGTCGTGTCTGTCCACCTGATCAACTCTGCTGTCCTGGCCTTCTGCTGCACTTATTCAGTTCTTCTAGCCATCTGCCTGTGTTGCCTCTGTCATCTGTTCCCCATGTACTATATTTCCCATCATTACCTGATCTGATCACCTCCAGCTGTTTCCCATTATTCCTCACCTGTGTTTAATTATCTCATTAGTCTTTGTGTATATAATGCCCTGATTTCTGTTCAGTATTGGTCAGTAGTTGAATGTTTGTGGCTTTCCACCTGTTCAACTCTGCTGTCCTGGCCTTCTGCTGTACCTGCTCTTGTATCCCTGGTGTTGTGTCTGTCCACCTGATCAACTCTGCTGTCCTGGCCTTCTGCTGGACTTATTCAGTTCTTCTAATCTTCTGCCTGTGTTGCCTCTGTCATCTGTTCCCCATGTACTATATTTCCCATCATTACATGATCTGATCACCTCCATCTGTTTCCCATTATTCCTCACCTGTGTTTAATTATCTCATTAGTCTTTGTGTATATAATGCCCTGATTTCTGTTCAGTCCTGGTCATTTGTTGAATGTTATTAGACCTACCGTGATTTGCCCGTGCCCTACGTGGATGTTTTTTCCTCTTTATATTATTGTTTTCTATCGTGGATTTCTACTTTCCTGGCCGTCTACTGGACCTGCTCTGGTATCTCTGGTGTCGTGCCTGTCCACCTGATCAGCTCTGCTGTCCGTGACTTCTGCTGGACTTGCTCTGTTCTTCTAGCCATCTGCCTGACCTGCTCATGTCTCGTGGCGTTCCACCTGATCCTCACTGGTCTCCTGGGATTCCTAGAAATCTGCTTGATCTGCTCCAGTCTCACTGGTCTCCGACTCCATCTGGGCCCTGTTCCCCTCATTCCCTTGCCTCTGGTGTGTTAGCTCTGTAATCTGTTCCCCATGTGCTTTATTTCCCATCATTACCTGATCTGATCACCTCCAGCTGTTTCCCATTATTCCTCACCTGTGTTTAATTATCTCATTAGTCTTTGTGTATATAATGCCCTGATTTCTGTTCAGTATTGGTCAGTATTTGAATGTTTGTGGCTTTCCACCTGATCAGCTGTGCTGTCCTGGCCTTCTGCTGTACCTGCTCTTGTATCCCTGGTGTCGTGGCTGTCCACCTGATCAACTCTGCTGTCCTGGCCTTCTGCTGCACTTATTCAGTTCTTCTAGCCATCTGCCTGTGTTGCCTCTGTCATCTGTTCCCCATGTACTATATTTCCCATCATTACATGATCTGATCACCTCCAGCTGATCCCATTATTCCTCACCTGTGTTTAATTATCTCATTAGTCTTTGTGTATATAATGCCCTGATTTCTGTTCAGTCCTGATCATTTGTTGAATGTTTTTAGACCTACCGTGATTTGCCCATGCCCTACGTGGATGTTTATCCTCTTTATATTATTGTTTTCTATCGTGGATTTCTACTTTCCTGGCCGTCTACTGGACCTGCTCTGGTATCTCTGGTGTCGTGCCTGTCCACCTGATCAGCTCTGCTGTCCGTGACTTCTGCTGGACTTGCTCTGTTCTTCTAGCCATCTGCCTGACCTGCTCATGTCTCGTGGCGTTCCACCTGATCCTCACTGGTCTCCTGGGATTCCTAGAAATCTGCTTGATCTGCTCCAGTCTCACTGGTCTCCGACTCCATCTGTGCCCTGTTCCCCTCATTCCCTTGCCTCTGGTGTGTTAGCTCTGTCATCTGTTCCCCATGTGCTTTATTACCTGATCTGATCACCTCCAGCTGTTTCCCATTATTCCTCACCTGTGTTTAATTATCTCATTAGTCTTTGTGTATATAATGCCCTGATTTCTGTTCAGTATTGGTCAGTTGTTGAATGTTTGTGGCTTTCCACCTGTTCAACTCTGCTGTCCTGGCCTTCTGCTGTACCTGCTCTTGTATTCCTGGTGTCGTGTCTGTCCACCTGATCAACTCTGCTGTCCTGGCCTTCTGCTGCACTTATTCAGTTCTTCTAGCCATCTGCCTGTGTTGCCTCTGTCATCTGTTCCCCATGTACTATATTTCCCATCATTACATGATCTGATCACCTCCAGCTGTTTCCCATTATTCCTCACCTGTGTTTAATTATCTCATTAGTCTTTGTGTATATAATGCCCTGATTTCTGTTCAGTCCTGATCATTTGTTGAATGTTATTAGACCTACCGTGACTTGCCCATGCCCTACGTGGATGTTTTTTCCTCTTTATATTATTGTTTTCTATCGTGGATTTCTACTTTCCTGGCCGTCTACTGGACCTGCTCTGGTATCTCTGGTGTCGTGCCTGTCCACCTGATCAGCTCTGCTGTCCGTGACTTCTGCTGGACTTGCTCTGTTCTTCTAGCCATCTGCTTGATCTGCTGCCCTGATTTCCTGATCAGCTCTGATTTCCAGGCCGTCTACTGGACCTGCTCTGGTCTCCCTGGTGTCGTGGCTGTCCACCTGATAAACTCTACTGTCCTGGCCTTCTGCTGGACTTATTCAGTTCTTCTTGCCATCTGCCTGTGTTGCCTCTGTCATCTGTTCCTCTTTGTCTACATTTCCCATCATTCCCTGCTCTGATCACCTCCAGCTGTTTCCCATTGTTCCTCACCTGTATTTAATTATCTCATTAGTCTTTGTGAATATAATGCCGTGATTTCTGTTCAGACCTGGTCATTTGTTGAATGTGTTTAGACCATCCGTGATTTGCCCATTTCCTAAGTGGATGTTTTATCCTCTTTATATTATTGTTTTCTATAGTGGATGTTACCTTGTTTGTTATTAATATTTTTTCATTAAAATCCTTGCTGCATCTAGATCAGCTCTCCTGACTTCCATGTACCAGATTGGTTTTCAGGGTCTCGGGGCAGTCCACCAGATCTGCTCTGCTGTCCATGCCATCTGCTGGACCTGCTTTGTTCTCCTGGCCGTCTACTGGACCTGCTCTGGTCTCCCTGGTCTCGTGGTTGTCCACCAGATCAGCTCTGCTGCCCTGGCCGTTTACTGGACCTGCTCTGGTCTCGTGGCTGTCCACCTGACCAGCTCTGCTGCCCTGGCCTTCTGCTGGACTTGCTCTGTTCTTCTAGCCATCTGCCTGACCTGCTCATGTCTCGTGGCGTTCCACCTGATCCTCTCTGGTCTCCTGGGCTTCCTGGCCATCTGCTTGATCTGCTCCAGTCTCACTGGTCTCCGACTCCATCTGGGCCCTGTTCCCCTCATTCCCTTGCCTCTGGTGTGTTAGCTCTGTCATCTGTTCCCCATGTGCTTTATTTCCCATCATTACCTGATCTGATCACCTCCAGCTGTTTCCCATTATTCGTCACCTGTGTTTAATTATCTCATTAGTCTTTGTGTATATAATGCCCTGATTTCTGTTCAGTAGTTGAATGTTTGTTTGTGGCTGTCCACCTAATCAGCTCTGCTTTCCTGGCCGTCTACTGGACCTGCTCTGGTCTCCCTGGTCTCGTGGCTGTCCACCTGATCAGCTATGCTGCCCTGGCCTTCTGCTGGACTTGCTCTGTTCTTCTAGCCATCTGCCTGACCTGCTCATGTCTCGTGGCGTTCCACCTGATCCTCTCTGGTCTCCTGGGCCTCCTGGCCATCTGCTTGATCTGCTCAATTCTCACTGGTCTCCGACTCCATCTGGGCCCTGTTCCGCTCATTCCCTTGCCTCTGGTGTGTTAGCTCTGTCATCTGTTCCCCATGTACAATATTTCCCATCATTACCTGATCTGATCACCTCCAGCTGTTTCCCATTATTCCTCACCTGTGTTTAATTACCTCATTAGTCTTTGCGTATATAATGCCCTGATTTCTGTTCAGTATTGGTCAGTTGTTGAATGTGTTTAGACCTACCGTGGTTTGCCCATGCCCTACGTGGATGTTTTCTCCTTTTTATATTATTGTTTTCTATCGTGGATGTTAAATTGTTTGTTATTAATATTTTTTCATTAAAATCCTAGCTGCATCCAGCTCTCCTGACTTCCTTCAATCTTTACAATATGTATAACAGAAGAAGAATTGCTATCTATGTGTAAAACACAAATGACTACAGCAAATTCAGATTCATGGAGGGAAATTGCTTGGAAAAATAAAATAAGGTTTTTCCTAACCCCAAAGTAAAATATCTGCGAACTGTGAATCAAAAGGCTAGTGACTGCTGGAGAAAATGCAGAAATGTAATGGCTGACCATTTTCACATCTTTTGGGACTGTAACTTTATTCATACTTATGGGCAGGATCTGATTAGAGAGATAAATGCAATAATGGGGTTGAATCTTGAGTGTAACTTTAAAACAAAATAACAAAATACATATACCTTTTTAATACATTACTTGCTACTAGTTAGAAAGCCTTTTTTCGTTTATAAATTTTTTTATATGTAGTGTAAAAATACAAAACCCATTGAGTGGCAATTACAAAAAATCTCCACGAGAGGGCATCCAAGCTCCATTGTTGAATGATTTCAAACAGTACTGAGTCGGAGTCCAGAATGGGCGGGGACTGAGTTCATGAGATGGTTGAGGTCTTTTGCAGTCGAATCCCATAAGAAAATACCAACAATGTGTCCCAACTCAGTATATACATCAACTGAGGTGCAATCTTTGTTAAGCACCTTTAACCATTTCCAGCCGGAGCGTTCAAAATTTGGGAACAATTATTCCCAAGGTTCCTGTCTCAGACTCAGTGTCTTCGCCGTCTAATATAAGCTAAAGGCACATGTGATTGGTTAAGGGGTTACTGGGCGTGAAAAATAAATGCATCGTCATCATCGTCATCCTTCATTTGAGTGGGAAGAGACAGGGTACACGATCCGTTCCATCACTGGAAATTTACTTCGGTGTTGGACTTACTGCTTCAAATTGAAAACTGAGGCGATTTTTGCAAGGTAAGAACATTATTGTGACGTGTTATATTATATAGACATGTGTTATCTATATTTTCTTTTGAAAGCCTAAACGTTTTAGTTACAAAGCATTTATTTGTAGGAGAAATGCTAGTTATTTCTGGAAAAAAAGTTACATGACTATTTGTTCATCGGATAGGCAGCTAGCCTCTATTTTTAAGCAAATTTCTGTGTAACTTGAAATTTAACGTTGACGCTCTTCAGACCTTTTTTTTAACCGCCTGAATGCACGGATGCTCTATATAAACTATAGAACAAGAGCGAAAAGCACTTGGTAATTATTTTCGATTCATTGAATATTGCACCACTCGCTTTGAACGTAGATGTTGAATACACCGCAAATGATTAAACGTGAAAAGACCGATCCAACCTTGCACGCTTCTAAGTTGTCCCGTTTCACAGCTTTATCGATTACAAGCAGGAGCGAGAGACGCAAAATAATGGCATTTTCGTTTCGGATTAACGGGTTTATGAAGGTTTAAAACATGGTAAATTCCGTAAAATGAGCTTCCCTGCACGCGCTCACACTAAACTCAACCGTCAGCTGCTAAATGCACGAGAGAGAGATTTGGTCTTTTAAATCCTCATATTTACAATAAAACCACAAAAGGTCATATACATATTACATTTTCCAAATAATAAAAACACACCTCAAAACAATACATATTATTTCGGTCTATTTTTGTGTGGGTAGTCAAACACATCTCAAAACCTCTCTCTTCAATGGGTTGGCATAACACCTTCTGTACAACACAAGAAGAAAAAAAAAAAATCTGTATTATTCGTTAACTCATAGTAAGTATACTCCACAGTCAGTCGACTTTTTACAAGCCCCTTTAACATATGTACTGGATCTACCCCTCCACTAAGAAGAATCTTGTTTTTTCTTGTCAACCAGATTGCCATTTTAGCCTTACCAAATATTAAATTCAATAACACTGTTTTCTGCTTATTTGATGCACTATATTTTGGTCCAAAAAAATACAAAAACTGTTTTCTGCTTATTTGATGCACTATATTTTGGTCCAAAAAAATAAAAAAAACTATTTGAAAAAAAACCTAGTTTGTAGCTTAATTCTTTTAATAAAACAAAAAGATATTTTAACTGTGAACAACCAACAAAAATATGAAACCCTGTTTCTGAAATCCCACAAAAAGGACATTCTTCCCCTTGTAAAGGATCTAGATGTGCCTTTTGTCTGTTTGTAGCTATTATCCAGTGTACAATCCGCCATTGAAGATCTCCTGTCCTTTTTTCAATTGGCTTCTTATACAAGGACCTCCAACTTTCTTTTGGAGAAGACCCTGGCTCAATAAATCTTGCCCATTTTGTCTCAGGAAGTTCCTTTAGTGCTCTTAGATTAAAAAAATTTCACACAGGCACAGTATAGAGCTTTCTTTGAAATAGTCTTGTAAAAACCAAGTTCAGGTGGGGCAGTGGTGGCTCAGTGGTTGAGGCTCAGGGTTACTGACCAGAAGGTCAGGGGTTCAAGCCCCAGCACCACCAAGATGCCACTGCTGGGCCCTTGAGCAAGGCACTTAACTCCAGGTTGCTCCGGGATTGTCCCTGTAAAAAGTAAGTCGCTGTAAGTCGCTTTGGATAAAAGCGTCTGCCAAATGCATAAATGTAAATGTAGGTGTGGGGGCGTGGTCGAATGTCCATCTGCGGGTTTCTCTCTCTCCCTCTCTGGGTATTCTGCGTTCCTTTTATGTCTCTCTCTGCATCACTATAACAAGACACAGGTGTTATTGTTGATTATAAACCAAGTGACAAGCCTTACTGCTCTCTCTCTCTCCCGCAGACCGACACACGAACACGCCCCCACGCCACAAGGTGTTTTAAAAGAGAGCAACCACCCTTCAGTCTCCTGCCAATCTACAACATCCACAGCCACACTGATCCTGGGGAACACCATTTCAGCTGTCTCAGCTTGCAAAGGTAAAACAGGAAATGTCTCTTTGATTTCATCTAGTAATTTCTGAAGTGTTCGAACAGAGCAAATATCAGTTCTTGCAGCCAGCTGTTCTGCAGTGATCCATTGTTCATTTATCCTGAGATGGTGAATCTTGTGAATTCCTGCCCTCACCAGGCATGCACGAACACTCTGTGATCTCAGCAACGCACTAGACAGACAAGGGTTGAAAATGAAAGGTTCTTCTAAAATCCAAGCAGTAAATGTATCCGACTGTTCCCTCTCCACAGCAAAGATCTGCCATGCTTGAAATACTGAGGCATAAAAAGAAGGGAGTCCACCACGGTCCATCTCTTTCAAGCTCATTAAAAAAAAGATGTCTATCCAGATTCAAACGTCCCACTCTGTTCAATAGGGCTCAAGCCACTACCATCCAGTTCTATGGTCGATGGTAGAGTCATTTCTGACCAGTCTGCAGTCTAAAAGCAGACATGGATCCGTAGATACAGTATTTCTCTTAGTCAATGTTGTCCAGACCAGAAAAATTAACAAGCAGTCTTTGGATACCTCCAAAAAAATCTTCTGGTGTATTCAACACAGTTAACTTGTGCCATAAAGTATAGGCTTCTAGATTGTTTATAACCAGTACTCTTCCCCTATAGGACAGTTGAGGCAGCAACTATTCCCATTTAGACAACCTGGGACATACTTTATCCTTTACACCCTCCCAATTTTTTTTCCTATATTCTTCAGAGCCCAAATATATTCCTAAAAATGTAAAACTTTTCCCACTTGACATTACCTGGAATGGTTTGTAAACCCATTGTTGTTTTATCATTACACCACAATGCTTCGGTTTTACCCCAGTTGAGTTTTGCAGAAGATGCTCTCTCATATAACTGAAGACTATATTCAAGTGCTTCAATATCTTTTTGATTTTTAATCACCACAGTGATGTCATCTGCATACGCAGTCAATATCACTGGTTTATGTGTTGGTGACATTTCATCATTCAGACTTTCAGTAAAGTTTTTTTCTTAAGCACAATAATGGTTCCACAGTTAAAGCATACAGTTGACCGGACAGTGGACACCCTTGCCTTATACCCCTCTGTACTCTTATTGGCTGACTTAAGCTTCCACCTATTTTTACCATACAAGAAGCATTTGTATACAATAATTGAATCCAAGAAATAAAAACATCTCCAAACCCAAAAGCATTCAGTGTTTTAAAAAGAAATGATCCACTCTATCAAAGGCCTTCTCCTGGTCTAAGGATAAATTATAGATAATAATAGATAATTTAGCTTGGAATAATCCAACATATCTCTTATCAGAGAAATGTTATCAAAGATCGTTCTTTCAGGGATACAATAAGACTGATCTTCATGTATGATACCAGACAAAACAGATTTCAGCCTATTTGCTAGTACTTTAGCTATTAACTTATAATCAGCTGTTAGAACAGCTACAGGCCTCCAGTTCTTTAGAAGACTCAAATCCCCTTTCTTGGGTAAGAGCGCCAGCACTGCTTGTTGACAACTTTTGGGAAGTCATTTTTCATAAAGACATTTTTGAAACGCCTCATAAAAGTCTCTTCCAATAGTCCCCCAAAAAGCCTTGTAGAAATCCACTGGCAAACCGTCTATTCCTGGTACCTGCCCAGGTTTCATCTGTGTAACAGCATCAGTTAATTCCTTAAAAGAAATAGTACAGTCCAGGTTTTGAGACTGCTTTTTAGTAATGCTAGGAAGCTGTTGCAGTAATTGTGAGGTGTCATCAGTATTTGTGTCTTCTCTTTTATACAGTTCTGAAAAAAGGTCCACTGCGATTTTACGCATTTGTCTAAAATCTGAAGTCTTTGATCTATCATTTGTCGTCAGACAGTACATTGCACTTTGTTGCTTTGAAACCTTTTCTAAGTGAAAAAAATAAGCAGTGGGCGCATCCATATCATTTACAGCCATAAAACGAGATCTTCTAAGTGCACCCTTTGCCGAACCTGCAATAAAGCTTCAAGATCCTGTTTTAAAAAAATAAATAAAATTATAGATACATTTCTAGCTATACAGGTGAAACTCGAAAAATTAGAATATCGTGCAAAAGTTCATTAATTTCAGTAATTCAACTTAAAAGGTGAAACTAATATATTATATAGACTCATTACAAGCAAAGTAAGATATTTCAAGCCTTTATTTGATATAATTTTGATGATTATGGCTTACAGCTTATGAAAACCCCAAATTCAGAATCTCAGAAAATTAGAATATTGTGAAAAGGTTCAGTATTGTAGGCTCAAAGTGTCACACTCTAATCAGCTAAACACCTGCAAAGGGTTCCTGAGCCTTTAAATGGTCTCTCAGTCTGGTTCAGTTGAATTCACAATCATGGGGAAGACTGCTGACCTGACAGTTGTGCAGAAAACCATCATTGACACCCTCCACAAGGAGGGAAAGCCTCAAAAGGTAATTGCAAAAGAAGTTGGATGTTCTCAAAGTGCTGTATCAAAGCACATTAATAGAAAGTTAAGTGGAAGGGAAAAGTGTGGAAGAAAAAGGTGCACAAGCAGCAGGGATGACCGTAGCCTGGAGAGGATTGTCAGGAAAAGGCCATTCAAATGTGTGGGGGAGCTTCACAAGGAGTGGACTGAGGCTGGTGTTACTGCATCAAGAGCCACCACACACAGACGGGTCCTGGACATGGGCTTCAAATGTCAAACGTCTTACCTGGGCTAAAGAAAAAAAGAACTGGTCTGTTGCTCAGTGGTCCAAAGTCCTCTTTTCTGATGAGAGCAAATTTTGCATCTCATTTGGAAACCAAGGTCCCAGAGTCTGGAGGAAGAATGGAGAGGCACACAATCCAAGATGTTTGAAGTCCAGTGTGAAGTTTCCACAGTCTGTGTTGGTTTGGGGAGCCATGTCATCGGCTGGTGTTGGTCCACTGTGCTTTATTAAGTCCAGAGTCAACGCAGCCGTCTACCGGGACATTTTAGAGCACTTCATGCTTCCTTCAGCAGACAAGCTTTATGGAGATGCTGACTTCATTTTCCAGCAGGACTTGGTACCTGCCCACACTGTCAAAAGTACCAAAACCTGGTTCAATGACCATGGTATTACTGTGCTTGATTGGCCAGCAAACTCGCCTGACCTGAACCCCATAGAGAATCTATGGGGCATTGCCAAGAGAAAGATGAGAGACATGAGACCAAACAATGCAGAAGAGCTGAAGGCCGCTATTGAAGCATCTTGGTCTTCCATAACACCTCAGCAGTGCCACAGGCTGATAGCATCCATGCCACGCGCATTGAGGCAGTAATTAATGCAAAAGGGGCCCAAACCAAGTACTGAGTACATATGCATGATTATACTTTTCAGAGGGCTGACATTTCTGTATTTAAAATCCTTTTTTTTTATTGATTTCATGTAATATTCTAATTTTCTGAGATTCTGAATTTGGGGTTTTCATAAGCTGTAAGCCATAATCATCAAGATTATATCAAATAAAGGCTTGAAATATCTTACTTTGCTTGTAATGAGTCTATATAATATATTAGTTTCACCTTTTAAGTTGAAATACTGAAATTAATGAACTATTGCACGATATTCTAATTTT
This sequence comes from Xyrauchen texanus, assembly GCF_025860055.1. NCBI lineage: Eukaryota > Metazoa > Chordata > Actinopteri > Cypriniformes > Catostomidae > Xyrauchen > Xyrauchen texanus. The sequence goes on along the minus strand of NC_068322.1, from coordinate 25,446,585 downwards.
TCGAGTTTCACCTGTAGAAGCTCCAGAATGGTGATGCACATTTGACATAATCTGAAAGATCTCTTGTTCAATGTCAAAGATTTTTTTGTTTGATCTTTACAGTAGAAAAAGAAGTGTACTGCTGGCAAAATATTTTTATTTGTGTTTTTCCTATTTCCCACCACTGAATTAAATTGTCAAATTCATCTTTTTGAGAAACCCAGATACTCAAAACAATTAGATTTTTTTTCTTGAAATAACTTTTCATGAAACTTCCAGTAAGGACTCTTTGACACTGTCAAAGAGTCCTTACTGGAAGTTTAATGTAAAGTAATAAAATAATGATCTGATATACAGCATGGAAATATTTTAGAGTCAATGACTCTATTATTCACAGTGTGCTTAATATAAAACCCATCAAGTCTTGCAGCACTAATCCTCCCCTGTGAAACGTTTGTCCAAGTGTATTGTTTGATATCACTGTTTCTATCTCTCCACACATCTTTAAAATCATGCTGAATAAAAATGCTTTTTAAGAGAGAAGATGATAAAGTCTGGCTCCTCACTGTTTCTATCCAGATTAAAATCAAGGGTACAGTTATCACCACCGACAATTTAAGAAATCTCCTAACTTTTTAAATAAAGACATTTGTTCCCATTAACATTTAAAGACCCTACTGTTAAAAACTGCATCTTAGGAGAGAGGAAACCAAAAAACAAAACCAGCAAACAAATAGACACATAAACCTGGAATCCACATCCATGTGCATCTATTTTTTTTGTTTTGACAGTTTTACAAGTTCCTGTCCATTCTGAGCCTTGCATGCAGACGTCAGAAATTTTTTCATGTGAAAACACTTAACATGTACAAGTCACTACTGAGAAGGAAAAGAGCTGAACATATGACTCATATGAACATATGCTAAACTCAACAAGACTGAGGAGGCTGTCAATGAAAACTACTTTTGGGATTTATGGAATAATTTAGATAAATCAATAAAAGTCAAATCCATTCCCATCTGTAACCCAAAACTCTGGACAGAACATTTTGGAAACCTCTATTCACAAAATGAACCAAACCCCAGCCAAAAACATCTGACCTCTCAACTAAATAATCTGGAACACACAATAAAAGATCAATTAAACCATTTGGACACCCCCATATCTTTAAATGAACTATCCCCCAAAAATAACAAATCTTGTGGCTTGGATGGAATATGTAATGAGATGCTGAAACATAGCAGTCCCAAACTGAAAGATGCTATTCTGAAATTATTCAATCTCTTATTAAAATCAGGACACTTTGCTCAGAATTGGAAGAAAAATCAAATAACCCCAATTCTCAAACAAGGGGACAAGTACAACCCCAATAATTACAGGGGCATTATAGTCAGCAGCAACCTCTGAAAACTCGTTGCATTATAAATGACAGATTAGTGAACTTCATTCAAGAACACAAGACACTAAATAAATGTCAGATTGGATTCATGCCTAAACAGAGAACAACTAATCACATCTACACACTCCACTCACTTATACAGAAATATGTTCGGGAAACAAAACAAGGCAACATATTTGGCTGCTTCATTGACTTTAAAAAGGCCTTTGATTCTGTTTGGCATGACAGACTCTTCCGAAACTCATCCAGAGTGGCATCAGAGGAAAGACATATGATGTCATAAAAGACATGTACACTGACAATAAATGCTGTGTGAAGATTAATGACAAAAGAACCAATTATTTAAATCAGACCAAGGGAGTTTGTCAAGGCTGCAGCCTCAGCCCAACCCTATTTAATATTTATATCAATGAACTGGCCACAACCCTTAAAGTCATCTTGCCCTGGACTGATCTTAGATGTCAGAGAAATCAAATGCCTCCTTTACGTTGACGACCTCCTGCTGCTGTCCCCTAATGAAGAGGGACTACATCAAAGCCTCTCCATTTTAGAAAAATATAGTAGTGATTGGGCTTTACCATTAAACATGGAGAAGTCCAAAGTCATGATCTTTCAGAAAAAAAATTGCATTATGAGCAATAAATATATATTCACAATCGGGGGAACAATCAATCCTTCATCAGTATAATTATTTGGGTCTTACAATCACTGCTTCAGGACAGTTTGATTTGGCAATAAAATATCTGACTGACAAAGCCTGTAGGACATATAGTATAAGAAAATATATTAAACTGTGGCTGAAAGTCTTCGACAGCATCATCAAACCTATACTCTTATATGGCTGTGAAATCTGGGGCCCCAAATATAAATTAAATTATGAATCTTGGGACAAAAGCCCTTTTGAAATTTTCCACCTAGAATTCTGCAAAAACATCCTGGGAGTTCACAGAAATGCTCCGAATCTGGGTTGTAGAGCAGAACTGGGCCGGTTCCCTCTCCTCACTGAAATCCAGAAGAGAGCAGCTAAATTCTGGTTCCATTTGTCCGACACACCTCTAGATAACTACCATCACTGTGTCTTTACACACAGGATAGGACACCCAGAGAGTGACCCTATGCACTATTTAGTAGAAAAATATCAACTAAATTCATCCATCCAGTTCAGAATGGCAAAACTGAACCGACAAAGAATAATGCAGGAACACATTCAGGATTGGCAGCACAAAGTTACACAAGTACATAAATTAAACTACTTCCACAGAATCAAGACTGATAATAAATTGGCACCATATTAAAGATTATGGACAAAGAAAGCTACTGTCAGAGTATCGTCTGAGTGAGCACAGTCTGTCTATAGAGACATTTACGCATTTGGCAGACACTTTTATCCAAAGCAACTTACAGTGCAATTATTACAGGGACAGTCCCCCCGGAACAACCTGGAGTTAAGTGCCTTGCTCAAGGACACAATGGTGGTGCCTGTGGGGTTAGAACCTGTGACCTTCTGATTAACAGCCCTGTGCTTTAGCAACTACGCCACCACCACTCTGTATAGAGACAGACAGAACCGGAGACCCAGAGAGGACAGACTGTGTTCACACTGCACTGAAGGAGTTGTGGAAGATGAACTTCACATCCTCACTCACTGCAGTAAATATGAGATAATTAGAAACACACACTTTACAAAAATAGCTCATTCTACCAGAATTCCAAGACATAAATGACTTGGACAAACTCTCGTATCTAATGGGAGAGAAAGTAGAGTGTGTTCAGCTGGCAGCGCAGTATGTGTCGTCCTCAGGGGCGGATCTACGGGGTGGCAAAGGGTGGCAGCTGCCACCCCTGGGATACAGTCTTGCCACCCCTGTTGCCACCCCATTTATAAATCAGATAATATTTTTTTAAGTATATTTTATGTTCATAGCCTACACGTTGAAGGCCAATGAGACCCGCACCAAACTCCTCTCAAACAGAAATCGCCGATTTAGAATCCCTCCCCTCACAATGGTTTCACCCATCACCAGCACGGCAGCGACCCCGCGAAATTTCACCAGTCAGTCACGCCAGCAGAGCAGCTTGGATAGTGCATCGGAGTCGGAGAAGAGAGGCTGATAAGCAGCAGTGAGTTTTGAGGTAAGTTTTTGACACAAAGTCGAAAAAGTCCATAGCAGACAGTTAACCCTGCAACAACCACATTGTTACGTTATTTACATCCGCAATACTTTGTTGTCTCATCGAATTTGTCCATGATCGTCAGTCAGAATAAGGGTCTAGCATTAGTCTAGCTCTTTGTGTGTGTTTAAACTAATGTTACTGCTGTCATGCATCCACTTTCCCAGCAGCTATGACTATCCAATTTTGAAAAATGGTCAAATTGCCAAATTAAACTGAGATATCTAAGCGGTGTCATAAGCTGGTGATGCACAAGCACTGCACGTGTGACTCACGTACTCAGAGTAGGCTACTAGTCTAGACATTTGAAGCTGATGTCAGCACATCACATGCTTAGTGCATGAGATGTAATTGCTTAGATTCCAGTTAAATATTTCATTGGGTTTGCTGGTAGATGAACCAACATAAAGCTGAGGCCAGCACAGCATCTGATGCATGATTAACCACATTTGTATTAGTAGCTTATGCAATTTGAAATGTATTTCTGTACAATTACTTCAACTTACTGAAGTGAGTGCATTTTTATTAAAAACAAAAATTCCACTACATTCCACATGATACTGGTATTTCATACAATGTATCAGTGCCATGACCAAACTTGCAAAAATCATGATCAACTAGAGGAAATAAACCGTAACATTGTTAACAGCTGTTCATGGCTCTGCAGCATTGTTAGTTAAAAACTTCTCATGATGGGAATACACAATAGTATGAATCTAGTTAAAGTATTTACATTTTACTAAGGATTAAGATTCAATTAACATGGATAGATGAATTGGAATTGTACAACATGGTTTTAACCAACATGCTATTTTTACGTTTGACAAACTGCAGGTCAGATTAGGATGCAAAATGAAAAGGTTTGGCATAGCCAAGTTCTTTCAACCCAAGAAAAAAGGGGGAACTAGACACAGGTGGAGAAGACAGGGAGAGAAGAAGGGAGACTGGAGAGAAGTTAGACAAAGATGAGCAGCACAAGAGACTGGAGCAGACCGAGGGCCAGAAGCAGACCAAGGTTCAGGAGCAGCAGGAGACACTAAGGCGGACTGAGGGCCAGAAGCAGTGTGAGGGGCAGGAGCAGCATGAGAGACTAGAGCAGACCGAGGGTCATGAGCAGGACGAGGGGCAGGGTCAATATGAGGGTCATGAGCAGCATGCGGGGCTGGAGCAGCCCACTGAAGAAGAGGGAAATGTAGGACGAGAGAGAGGGCAAATCAGTGAAGAGTGTGAAAGTGAAACTGGAGAGATGGCTAGGAGCAGCGAATGTCAAGCTGGCCCTCATGGTATGTTGAATCACTGCTGTAATAAAGACATGTCCAACTCTAGGCGGCAAAATTAAAACTGATCTTGTTTAGATAAATGCAACAAAAATTTTAATATGTTGTCAGTACTGTGATTTTGTTTTGTTTTCTCTTCTCAGATATATCAAAGCTGAAGGCAGATGATCCGACACAACCTGTGTTAAAGGTATTTCCCAAAACCATGCAGGGAGGGGCAAGGAGGAGCTTCCATGGACAGTGGTATGAGGAATATCCTTGGTTGGAATATTCAGTGGCCATGGACGCTGCGTATTGCTTTGCATGCCGGCATTTTTCATCTAGCAAAACTGTTTATACCTCTTCTGCGGGATACAAAAACTGGCGCAAGGCCACTTTCAAAGATGGTGGCTTTAGTGTACATTCCAAATCTGAGGCGCATTTGAATGCAATGACCACATGGCGAGATCATCAAAAGATGATGAAACGCAACATATCAGTTTTAGGCATGATGAATGATGAGAATCGCAAACAGATAAAAGAGAATCAACAATACATAAAGACTATAGGTCAGGTATTGCGTCTTACTGCAATACAGAATATAGCTCAGCGTGGACATAATGAAAATGATGAGTCTAGGAACAGAGGCAATTTCCTTGAGATTTTGCACGTAGTAGGAGATCATGATTCTTTTATTCAAAAAAGACTATCAGAAGGCCCCCGCAATGCGATGTATACTTCCAAAAATATCCAAAATGAAATATTACAAATCCTGGCAGGGATGGTCCAGGAGGACATACTAAAAGAAGTAAAATCGAGTCAGTACTTCTCTGTTACATCTGACGAAACAAAAGATCTCAGCAAAAGGGAGCAGTTGTCCATAGTCTTAAGGTATTATTATGAGGGAGCTGTACGGGAGGGCTTCTTAGGCTTTTGGGAAGCCGAACATTTGGATGCCAGCTCCTTAGCTACCAAAATCATCTCTTCTTTGGAGCAGTATGGCCTTGAATACAAGGAGAATTTAGTGGGCCAAGGGTACGACGGCGCTGCAGTTATGAGTGGCCGGTGCTCAGGGGTGCAGACAAGAGTTAGACAAGTAGCCAAATATGCTTTTTATGTCCACTGCAATGCTCATTGCTTAAATTTGGTCATTGTCGACTAGGCCAAAAGGTCCCTGAGGCTGGGGAGTTTTTACTTTGCTCCAGCAATTGTATGTGTTTCTTTCCGGCTCTTATGTCCATCAAAAGTGGATGGAAGTACAAGCGGAGATGTTTAGTGGCCCCCCTAGAGAACTTCAAAGCCTCAGCGACACCAGATGGGCCTGTCGCGGCATTGCCTGTAGGAACGTTTTTGATAGATTGCCTGCAGTACTCAAAGTGTTGGATGACATATCATATGAGGTTGATCCTGAAAGATCTACGAAGGCCCGAGGGTTAATGTCTCAAATTGACCTGAACTTCATTGGGCTACTTGCCATATTTAGACAGGTGCTGGGTGACGCAAAGTTTTTGTCTGAGCTGCTACAGTCCCCAAACTTGGATCTCCTCAGAGCTGTAGACTTAATTGAGACCCTCAGGAGACCTTTGAAGAGCATCGCAATGAGGATGAGTACTTTAATGAGCTGTGGAACACAGTAATCCACACATGTGAAACCTGCAACATCCCCATCACTGTTAGGCTAAAAAGAGCCAAACAGACACCCAGAGCACTAAATGACAGTTATGTCACATCCACACTTGGTCACAGAAGCCAAGTTAATGGCAAGGATGCCTTTAGAACAAACATATTCCTGCCCATAATGGACTCCATTATTGGGGAAATGCAGAAGCGTTTTTCAGCGCCCAGTTGCAATATAATGAAAGGCTTACAGGGGCTATACCCAGTTAGCAATCACTTCTTAAAAGAGGATATTGTCTTGCTGCTTGCTGAAGCATATGGCTCAAATATTGAGGATCTGAAAAATGAAGTCGCTCAGGTTGAGAGGCTTTTTGCAAGGAGTAAAAGAGATGGAAAAAATTGCCCTTCATCTTTGATTGAACTGCTAGGTTATTTGGACCCTTTTAAAGAGGTGTTTTATGAGATGCATCGTTTATGCAAGATTGCAGCTGTTTTACCAGTTACCACAGCTGGATGTGAGCGCAGTTTTTCCACTCTAAAACTCGTAAAAAATCACCTGCGCTCAACTATGCTAACTGAGAGATTGTCCCATTTAGCTGTGCTCAGCATTGAGAGTGACCGTGCAAAAGCAGTGGACTTAAACGAGTTTGTTCAACACTTTTCTAGCATTCATGGAAACCGCCGTCTGCAATTGATTTAACCTGTACAGTTTAATAGTCATGTGCAATAAAATAACAGCATCTTGCAAATAAGAAAATTGCATTAGGTTCTAATTTTATCAAGTTAGTGTTTTTCATTTCAAGATGTTCTTTTTCGTATGTTTGCTGCATACAGTATGGAGCCTCACAAATGCCTGGAATCTATAAATGTTTATCTTGAGATGAAATGCCTAAACTATAGGCCTAGTTAATATGAATTCCATAGTTCCTCTGGATTTTGAGGTCTTGCCTCAGAAAATTGTGTTTTTGATGTTTGCCCTCAAGTGATTAGCAGTTTAGAGAGAGAAAGAGAGAGAGAGAGAGAGAGAGAGAGAGAGTGTGTGTGTGTGTGTGTGTGTGTGAGAGAGAGAGATTAATTAAATGTACATAAGAATGTCAATTGTTGTATGTTATATTGTAATAAATCCAAAAATAATTTTGACTAAAAAGGTACTTCACTGAATCTTTATTGAATCAGAGGGAAATGTTTTGACAGTCATGGTTATCATTGCAACAATCCTGCATTATAATCTTGTTTCAATCCAGATAACCTAAATCTATTGATGGCTTATGGTGAATGATTAAATCTGTCCATATTCCCTCAAAACTCACTAGAAGACATATTTTTTATCTCCTGGGGAGCATACCCCCAAACCCCCCAATAATTGCTTTTTCACAAAGTACAATTTAAGTATAGACTACACAGACTGTTGATAGTGATTACACAGAGAAAGGGTCCACAATTCACAAATTAAGACCCACATCATCCAAAAACCCATCTACATCTCTGATTTGACTCCCACTCTGTGTAATGCAGTGTAGAGAACAAAACACATTCAATGAAAACCATAGCATTTTAAATTATGAATAATTTCCATGGCCCCCCTCCTGAAACCTCATGCCACCCCTTTGCCACCCCAGGAAAAAATCTCTAGATCCGCCACTGGTCGTCCTGTCATCATATGAGGGAGAGAGACTGACCCCTCATCATATTACAGCTCTATTCAAACTCCTATTTTAATATACTTTTTTCGCCTCCCTTCCTCATTGCTCTGTTTTTTACTTTGTCATTTGTAATTTATTTTTTATTATCATTATTATTCATTTATTGTATATACATGTTGTTTGTTGTTTTTATGTTTGTAATGTAATTATTACTCAATGCTTTGGCAACATTGTACACTGTAGAGAGAGCGAGCGCGAGAGAGCTCTCACAGCCACGCTTCACTCACGCATGGAGAGAGAGAGAGAGAGAGCGAGAGAGAGAGCGAGAGAGAGAGATTTTGACTCGCGCAGATTCTGCTGTTTTAAGTTGGTATATATGAATGTGTATGTATTCTTTGTTTCTATTTCTCATATGACTGATACTCACAGTAACACTGTTGCTCTTTATATTTTGGGTATGGCTGTCCATTCTCGTTACTGGTCCCAAGTCAGCTAGAAAGTGTAAACGCTTCCCTGCCTCTGATTCTTATCTCTCGTACTCTGACATCGATTCACAGGCACCAAAACCTCTCCCGTTTAAGCCTAGCCGTCCATTCAGTATTGACCTAGGTAGCTTGCGCCAGGCTGTGCGGTCAACCTCCCGTATGATGTGAGAAATTATCTTTTTCATGCTGTTTTTACTGAGACAACATCACCTTGCATTATTGGCGATAGAAACGATAGAGCTATCCGTGCAGATCTCAACACTGTGCACAAAACACGATAACAGTGACAATCAGCAGATAATTTGTTTTGATCATGAGTAATTTTTAATAGAAAATGTATTTCAGAGTGCACAAAACAGATTTGGCAAATGCACAACATAATTAACTATATTAGATGGTGTAAATAAACGTGCAAATAGTGACACCAAGCAAGCTCCTTAATTATTCAAGCTCAGTGCATGTTGGGAACACCAGCTTTGAAAGTTAAGTAAAATTTACTTATTTTATTTACCAGTGAGATAAAATTTGCAAATAATTATGACAACATTTTCCTCTTACCTTATAATTAGGAAAAGGTTTTCTTGATCGTTATATTACACCTCAAAAATGCCATTTATTGTGCAGCATAAAGGGGCAATAATTGCCCACTGGAATAAATTTTAGGGGCATTTGTTATTTTTATGAGGGCGTTTCTTTTTCCAAACGTATAAATTAAATACAGAGTCATTCTTTTATTCAAATACTTAAATTTAATACATTGTTTTGGAAACCCTTTACAATAAGGTTCCATTATACATTAACTAATGTTAATTAAGACATCATGACAATGAACAATATATTCATAAGCATATTTATTACATTTTATATAAATAAAATCTAGTAAAAAATATTAACTGAAATGTACCCTGTCTCTCCATGAAAGAGCTTACTGGACAGTAACTTGTTTGATTTAAATTGGCTGTTAATAAGTTTGAATATTGAATATGCCATTTACTGTACTTGAATTAATAATTTAAGCAGTAATTTGGCAATAATTTTATTTATTCCATACCATAGACATCCATTTAAAATATGTTTTTATTTGCCTTACCTTAACAAACATTATTACAATATAAAATACAATACAATATAATGCTTAAAAGAAACCAGTGCTACTCCGAAGAACCACACGGTTGCTTACTTTGTGACGTCACGGTAATTTATTATTTTAATGGACATTAATAATCAAGATTACAATATCTAGGGAAATAATCGACAATTATGATTTTTGCTAAAATCATGCAGCCCTGCGAGAAATTGACTTTTTCATGCTCTTTTTACTTAGTATGTAGTTGCTGAGATATGCAGCTTTACAAACTGTCAGGAGTGGGAGCTTGTCCTAAACTGCAGCGGCATCAACTGGTGGTAGGACGTGTGTCACTTTAATAGTGTTGTCATGGCAGTGGATTAATTACATGTAGTTGTAGTCAAATTGGAATGGTGGCATATATCTATTACACCTAGTATTTTTAGGGTCCGTGTTTACATTAATGTTGAGTTGCTGCTGTGTCCACTGAGTGGAAATGGACCCATGGTGCTTGGGCCCGTCATTGCTGCTTGCAGCTATATTTATTATTATTCTTTTCTGAGGTTTTCTGTACTTTTGGGGTGCATAACATGCGTGAAAGCTCTTGAACATTTGCACATGCATCAGAGTCACTGGCCATTAGGGTGTGGCAGAGTTACAGGTGGGTAGGGGGGGGGGGGTGTAGAAGGGGCTCTTCGGCGCCACCTAGAACATGGGTATGTTCGGGGCTATCTAGCATATCCCTTTTGAGGTACAGTCACCAAACTTTGTACACATATAGATCTCAACTTTCACGCTCACAGTCATACGTTCTGTCCAAAAGGAAGTTGGCTATTTTGGATTGTTTGAAAAAGGCATACTGAGGAATTTGAAATGCTCCTCCCAGGGATTTAATGGTACAGGCGCCAAATGTTGGTGACATCATGCCAAGACATTGACAATGCTAAATTGCGGAGGGATTTTTGATATATCGAACTGTGTTACCATGGTGAAGCGACAAATAAATGGAAAAGGGAAAAGTGTCATATCTTCTGCATTACAAAAATGTAAAACATAAAAATTTAGCCAAATATTTGACCTTGCGGGCTGATCACTTTTATGTGACTAATGTGAGTCATGGTCGTAGCGCCACCAACTGGCGGAAGGAAGTGTGTCACTTTAACAGACGTTGAAAAATCCCTATTGTTTTCGCCTGAATTGCTTAAAAAAAATACTGACTAATGTCAAGGCTTTGCACATTTTAAATTCCGAAGGTATTCTTGATATCTTAAATACGGTTGGCATGGCAACGCATTAAATGTAGTAATTTATTTTTGTGCATATTCACATATTTTGTGGTATATGGCATAATTGAACTTTAAAGTTTAATGTTAATAAACATATATTTATTACATTTTATATAAATAAAATATAGTAAAAATATCAACTGAAAATGAAAAACCATGTTTAATCCACTGTCTATTAATTCTCTGAGTGGCAATTACAAGAAATGTCTAATAGGGCAGGGACTGAGTTCATGAGTTGGTTGAGGTCTTTTGCTGTCGAATCCCATTAAAAAAAAAATGCCAACAATGTGTCCCCACTCAATATCAACTGAGGTGCGGATGCAATCTTTGTTAAGAACCTTTTAACCTTTTCCAGCCAGAGCATTCAATTTTTTTTTTAATATAGTTTTATTTTCAGTTATAATACATGAAACAAAACATATATACATAACATTAAAATTGTTATTTTTCTTTTACAAAATCAGACTACATAACAACCCTCCCTGAAAAACAAAAACAAAAAAAAAAACAACAGCAACACGCAATTCAGACCTCACTTATTTGGCTGTACTAGGCCTAATCATTAATATAAAATGTAAGGAGTGTAATTGCAATTAATTTGCAATAAGAGAAGGTAAATGCTCCAGAAAAGGTCCCCACATTTTTCCAAAAGTTTTCGGTGATTTCCTAACATTGAAAAGTATTTTCTCAGGGGTGCAATATGAAATGAGTTCATTAATCCATTGTTTTCTTGATGGAGAATGAGTCGACTTCCAGTTCACTAATAGACATTTTTTCCCCGCAGTTCCTGCCAATAGTGTGAAATACTTTTTATGATGAGAGGAACCTAATAAATCAGTATCCTCTAATATCCAAATTCTAGAATCATTACTAATTGGGATACCTATAACCTTTGAAGATATATAAATTATATATTCCTAAAAGTCATTCAAAATAGGACAATTCCAAAGCATATGGAGTAAGTCGCCTTCAGACCTTTTACACCTTTGACATTTTGCAGATATTTCAGTATTTGACATGTGAAGTTTCTGAGGAGTATAATATGTTCGATGCAAAATATTAAATTGGATTTGTCTATGTTTGGTAGATATTAAAATAGTTTGCATTCTTTCCATAACACATTCCCACTCCACCAGATCATATGCACAGTCAAGATCTCTTTCCCACCTCTGCTTCAAGATTACGTTGTCAAATGGTTTAAAATTATTTGTTAATGTGCTGTATCCTACAGAAGCAATACCTTTTGGGGAGGACACAATCTTGTTAAACATAACATTTTCAAATGGCGACAGTGTTGGAATTTTAGGAAATGTCTGGGGGGTGATCTCTTTGACCCAATGCCTGACTTGCAAATATTTGAAGAAATTATGTTTGGGGATTATATATTTCTGGGCTAACAATTCAAAGCTCATTAAAGAGTTATTGGCATACAAGTCGTCCAGTGTCTTTACACCTTTACTCGCCCATGCTTTTAGGGTACTATCAGCAATACCAAGAGGTATAATAGGGTTTTGACAAAGTGGTAAATGCCTAAGTGGAGCAATACTAAGGCTGCATAGATTATGCGATTCCATCCATGCAGAAAATGTATGAAGTATTAACGGATTTTTAGTGAATGTAGACAAACATTTTTTTGACCCCAAAAAAGGAATTACCTTTAGTTGGATGGAACCCATCTCCCACTGTTCTATCACTGTCCAGTTAGTATTAACCTTATCAGGATGCAACCAGATCCATATAGGCAGAAACTGCGAAGTTAGGTAGTAGTGTCTAAAATTGGGAAGGTTTAGCCAACCTTTCTTATACGGTGCTTGAAGTTTAAGAAGTTTTACTCTAGGGTTTTTGCCTTTCCACAGAAAGCCAGAAAGCGCTTTATCTAGTTCCTTAAAATAAGACTTGGGGATATTCAAGGGGAGACACTGAAATGTATACATATATTTAGGTAAAATTATCATTTTTATAACATTGACTGATAAGGGTAATTCTTTCCATTTTAGCATATCATCTTTCACTCTTTCCAGAAGTATGGAGTAATTTTTTTTGAACATGTCGTCATGTGTTAAATCAATCTGAATACCTAAATATTTAAACCCATTAGTGCACAGTGTTAGTGGTGTAACCGTATATTTTAACTCCTCTGGTATATTAATAGGAAATGCTTCACTCTTGTCATAATTCAGTTTATAGCCAGATATATCACTGTATTCCTCAAATACACGTAATAAGGGGGGAATAGAGAATTGTGGATTGGTCAGGTATATCAACAGGTCATCAGCATAAAGAGATAATTTGTGTTCATTAGTACCAATTTTAATTCCCTTTATTACAGTATGGGACCTTATTGCAATAGCGAGAGGTTCAACAGCCAGGGCAAATAATAAGGGAGATATAGGGCAGCTTTGCCTACAACCTCTAGATAATGAAAAGGTGCTTGACATTATACCATTGGTGTATATTTGTGCTTTAGGGGAACTAAAAATAGTTTTTAAATATCCAATGAACTTAGACCCAAAGCCCATAGTTTCTATGGTTGCAAAAAGAAAAGTAGGCTCAATTCTGTCAAAAGCCTTTTCGGCATCCATAGACAGAATAAACATTGATAATTTCTGCTTTTGAGCAATATCAATTATATGTAATAGCCTTCTAATATTATCGGAGCCTTGTCTATTCTTTTTTATAATTGAAGTCTTTATTTATTTTTTACATTTTTAACAGAACAAAACAAACTCAAAATAAAATAAAAATAAAAAATAAAATAATAACAAGACAGCTTCCAAACATAATTAATTCCCATTTGTATTTTGGGCTCAATCTCACTAACCACTACAGACAGAAACAAAAAGGATACATTAAAATCAAATTATAAAGTGTCTATACATGCCACATCACTAAAATAACAGACTTAACAAAAGAGAAGCGTACACTAAAAAAACAAACAAAAAAAAAACAAATCCATCAATCTCAGTCAAAAACCTGTCCCCAAGATTTGTCAAAGCCCTCCCTATCATCATTAATCCTGGCCAAGAATTTTTCATATGACACAATTTTCAACATATTTCCACCTGTTAAACTCTGGAGGAAATGGATCCTTCCACACACTCAGAATCACTCGGGCAGCTGTATTCACCCCCACCTTTATAACCACAAAATCATATTTCAAAACTCCCGGTAACACAGACTGATCCCCTAATAAGCACAATTTTGGTGACATGGGTATTGTCAGGCCAATCCCCCTTCCTATACTGTCCAGTACTCTTTGCCAAAAGGGGTAAACTGTCCCACATTCCCAAATAGCATGCAGAAATGTCCCTGGCTCTGAGCTGCATTTCCAGCATATATTATTGGGCATAATTCCCATTCTATGAAGTTTAGAAGGAGTAAAGTACCACCTATGTATTAATTTGTACTGAATAAATTTACCTCTGGCCTCTCTTATATATTTATTGGAGTGTGACAGAACTTTGCACCAATCTTCTTTACCAATGACACAACTCAGATCTCTCTGCCAGATGATCCTCAAATTTTCACATATCTCTTTTTTTAAATTGTTAAATAATTTGTAGAAACCGGCTGCTCTATGTGCTGAACCAGATAATTCTAAAAACTCCACCACTTGCATTTGTGCTTTGGGTAAATTTTCCTTTGGTAATACAATCCCTTATTTGTAAATATTTCCAAAAATTAGTTTTCCTAATCAGACCATATTTTTGGGTTATTTCAGCAAAGGACATAAACACTCCCTCTGAATAAAGATCACTTATCCTGTGTATGCCTTTGGCCAGCCATTCATTCCAATATACAGTTTTTTTCCCAATCTGTGCGGCAGAGTTGTTCCATAACGAGGCATAAGGTTGTCTTAAATGAGATGCTCCACACATCTTGTGTACCTCTACCCAGACAGCTTTAGAATACATGAGTACCGGGTTATGATGAAAGTCCTGTCCATTATTAGCTGATCCCTGTGAGAGAACATCCAAGGGTGTAAAAGGACTCACTAGTTCCTGTTCGATCTTGATCCAGCTCAGTTCAGAGTCCAACCCTGTCCAGTGTTTGACCAGTCTTGACATTTCAAATGCTAAATTATACAGTTTCACATTTGGAAGAGCCATTCCCCCAATGTCTCTAGAGGCCCACATTTTCTTTATATTAACTCTTGGCTTCTTGTTCCACAGGAAATCTTTAATTATCTTCTCAAATTGACTAAATATATGTAAAGGAATTCTTACAGGTAACATCATGGAAACATAATTGAACTGTGTGGCCACCACCATTTTAATCATATTAATTTTACCCCATAATGTAAGATTCAATTTTCCCCATTTATCCAGATTTGTTTTTATTTTTAGGAGGAGAGGTTCCATATTTGAAAGCATAATATCCTCTAGGTTTGGGTTTAATAATATTCCTAAATACTTCATACCTGAAGGTAGACACTTGAAATTGAATGTAGTAACGTATCTAGAATGGCATGATGCTGAGAGCAGCATGCCTTCCGATTTGTTCCAATTTATTTTATAACCTGACAACCTTGAATATGACTCAACACATGTGAGCAACACCGGTAGAGATTGCATGGGATCAGTTAATACTGCTAAAATGTCGTCGGCATACAGAAACAGCTTGTGTTCCGTACCCCCTGCGTGAACACCTCTGATATCTGTATTAGCGCGAATCGCTAGAGCTAGTGGCTCCAGAAATATCGTGAAGAGCAGTGGGGACAAAGAACACCCTGGACGGGTCCCGCGTGAGAGATTAAAAAAGTCTGACACAATCCATTTGTCAACACTGCTGCCCTCGGACTGGAATATATAGTTTTCACCCAGTTACAAAATCCAGGCCTGATCCCGAACCTTGAAAGGGTTGCCATCAGAAAGCCCCATTCTACCTGATCAAAGGCCTTCTCCGCATCAAGCGAGAAGGCCGCCACCGGGTCTAGACTAGATTTACTTTAGTGTATAAGATGAATACGTCTTCTCATGTTATCACCCGAACTCCTATTCTTAATAAAACCAACTTGATCACCATTGATAATATCTGGCAATATCTTATCCAAGCGGGAGGCTAAAACCTTTGTCAAAATCTTACAATCAACTCCTAAAAGGCTTACTGGTCGGTAATTTGATGGATCTGATATATCCCTATCCTTTTTAGGAATAAGGGAGATTAATGCATCATTAAATGTACCCGGTAAGGAGCCTATTTCTAGTGCCTCAAGATATACTTTATGCAAGACTGGAGCCAGGATATCAATATATTTCTTATAATATTCAATCGGGAAGCCATCCAATCCTGGCGACTTCCCATTTTTCATTGTTGAGATAGCAGTTCTGACCTTTTCTTCTGTTATAGGTGCATCCAGCCTTGTTTTTTGTTCACCAGAAAGATTTGGTAATTGTAGACCTGAAAAAAATGTCTCCACCTCCTCCTCATTAAGCGCCCCAGCCGAAGTATACAAATCTTGATAAAATGATTTGAAAATTGAGTTTATTTCCTTTGATGAGGTTACCACTTGGTTATCTTTTTTAATCATTGATATGTTGTTTCGATTATCTTGCTGCTTCAGTTGTCTCGCTAATAATCTACCATTCTTTTCACCACCTTCATAAAATTTAGTTCTAAGCCTAAATAAGGCATATTCAGCCATTTTATTATAAACATCATTTAACTCATATTTTAATTTACAAATAGTCTGGTATTTATCCTTTGAATATTGTCTCGCCAAATCCTTCTCCAATTTCTTTATCCAAAGTTTTTTCTCTTTCTAAATTACTTTTTTTTACTTTTGTTGCATGTGCAATTCTCTTTCCTCTTATATATGCTTTGCCCGCTTCCCAAACTGTGGCTACTTTGTCTGTGGAACCCATATTGATTTCGAAAAAAAATGTAAGATCCTTTGTTAACTCTTCACTAAACACTTTATTTTGCAACAAAATATTATTGAGCCTCCAGCGACCCCTCTTTGTTTTATCCGTGTTCAAATCGATTTGCAACTCTACTGTAGCATGATCACTAATGGCAATGGTACCAATCTACAACCTACAACTGAATCTACCAACGACTTTGATATTAAGATGAAATCTATCCTTGAATATGTTTTATGACAATTAGAATAAAATGTATAATCCCTTGCACTAGGATTAACTAACCTCCAAATGTCCACTAGACTAAGGTCCTCCGTCAGCAAATGAATAGCCTCTCTGTCCCTAGGTGAAGACCTACCCCTGGGTTTGCTCTTGTCAATTATCCCATCCATCACCTGATTGAAATCTCCGGCCAATATTACCTGCCCCTCACTATCACCTATTATCTTGTTAATTCCATGAAAAAAATCTGGCTCCTCTTTATTAGGTGCATAAATATTACACAAAATTATTCGAACCCCATTAATTAACGTCTCCAAACATATAATGCGCCCTTCCTTATCATTATATTTTTTCAGCATCACAAAGCTTAAATTTTTATTAATAAGGATCAAAACACCATTTTGTTTGCTTGAATATGAACTATGAAAGACGGTGCCCACCCAATCCCTCTTAAACTTTTTTGCCTCTTCCTCTCCTACGATGTGAGATTCCTGGATAAATGCTATGTCTGTATTTTTAGATTTTAAGTATGTCAGCACCTTCCTCCTTTTAACTGGGTTCCCACATCCCTTTATGTTCCATGATATTATTTTAATATACTTATTCATCTAAAAATAAAAATAAAATAAAAATGCGCTTTACAACCCTGGCAAAGACCAAAAACTTTACACAACTCAAATATATAAACACATCTGGCCCATTCAAACTAGCTGTCTTAGAAAAATCACACATTAACAAAATGAACACCCTTCTTTGCATAGCAACCCAGAACAACGTTGCTAAGCGACCCCCACCACCCCTTCCTCCCATCCTACCCATCCCAAACTAACTATAGCTTGAGTCACTAAACTTTACTTGGTCCGTGAGACACATTAGATGTCCGACGGCAGCACAACACCTGCAGCCCTGTTATACCCATTGCTTGTTACCTTATAGTTTTCAGTTGACATGCACTTCTCCAATATGTTACATTAAGTCCCGCACTCCTCTAAGTCGATTCCTGCAGAAATTTCTCAGCCTTCTTTCCATCTTTGAACGTTTTCTTTTGTCCGTTCCACATAAAAATAAGTGTTGTAGGATAAACCAGCCTATGCTTCACTTGTAGCTCTCGAAGACGCTTCTTCGCCGGGTTGAATGCTTTTCTCTTCTCCGCCAACTCCCTCGTGACATCCTCAAAAAAGGAAAGCTTAGTGCCTTCCCAGTCGATCCCCCTTTTCTCTCTGGCCACTCGTAGTATTTTCTCCCTGGCAGATGAATGTAGAAATCTAACAAGTATCGCCCTGGGAGGTTCCTTAGGGGCCGGCATTGGTACGGGGGAACGATGCGCACGTTCAATTTCAAATTCACTTCCCGAAAGCCCAAATGCTTTATCCAGCATCCCCGTCACATATTGATCCATTTTTCCGGGTTCCTCCACGCCTTCTTTAAGTCCGATAAGCCGTACATTATTTCTCCTGCTGCGGTTTTCCAGGTCCTCCACACGTGACCACAAAACCTCCAGCCTCTCCTCGCATTTGTCCACTTTTGCCTCAGTAAGCACGTTAGCATCTTCAATGTCTGATATACGCTGTTCCGCCTCTCCCAGCCTCACTTTTATATCTTCCACTGAGTCTTTTAGTTCTTTAGTTGTGTCTTTAATAGTGGTGACATCCTTTGCCACCACCTGAAGAGTAGCATTCATCTTCTTTATTTCTTCAAAAACGTCCCTTTTACTGTCGCTGCCCGTGCTCTCCTCCGCTGCCGTTGGGGGGACGTCATCAATCACAGGTGTGCTTTCAGACAACTCCGGCTCCGGGGTCTCCAATTTCAGGACATTAATCAACGGGCTCTTGGAGCTCCTCTAGTATGCAGCCATCTTCCTCGGTGGTCCCACGTGACTCCTAGCCTTGTCTATTCTTAATGAATCCTGTCTGATCTGGATGTATTATTTTTGTTATAACAGTTTCTAGACTTAGGGCAAGCAATTTGGTCAACTTTATAATCAGCATTAAGAAGACTTAAAGAGCAACATGCAGGTTGGACACCACTATATAGCATAGTGTATGTTGATGATAAAACAACTAGATTTTCTGAACTGGAGTAATATATATTTAGCCATTAACGATATTTTGAGATAAATTGTGATAAAATAACTTCCGCGTCTATAAAGCACTAACCGGAAGTGACGAAGGGCGAGGGAGTCTGGTCAAGTTCAAGCTCAGGTTACAATGGATGCGAATGAAGAAACCGAGTTCTCCGGTGTGGACAAACATGCCTATGATGCCCGCAGGCCTATAATTATGAGCCTCCTAGGCGAGATAGAAGCCAGGGGGAGATCAGGGGGAGGAACAATGGGCAGAGGAGAGAAGTAGAGTTGTGGTGTGAAGAAAACCAGTGGCGAATAGGGCAAGTGACTTGGTGAGTTAATGTAAGTTAGCACCGTGGCTAACGCTGGTTCATCTACTGTAGGGCTAGTACCTTGGTGTTATGCAATAAATCTGCTTTAGCAAACATACGTTCGACCTTGTTCTTGATTAACATCCATTTACATTGTCTTAATTTAAGCCAGCAAAGTTTTTTCTTCTCATATTCTACGCTGACAGTGATTATGCAGTCCATCCAAGCTGGTTAGCACTGTCTACACATTGACCTAATGTTAGCTACATTGACTAATGACCATGCCATAACAACAAATAAATAATGACAATACCTAAGCTACAATAACAAGTCTAATGGCGCTTTTCCACTGCATGGTACGGCTCGCTTCGCTTTTTCTCTGATGGCTTTTTGTTGGCTAGGTGTTTGTGTGGACATTGTGAGTCTATGGCGTCGGCGGTTAACAGCATGTGTTGTCGAGAGGTGGATGCCTATTGGGCCGAAGTTGAGGGTTTAGTTCCGGCCACGGATATTACCTGCCTGACTCTCCATCCCGGCTTTGATGCGTGTTGCCTCAACCCATTTTCGCTGCAGGTAGCATACCTCAACTTCAGGCAGGAGCATGGCCCTCTCCAAGTCAACAGACCAGAGTATGTTTAGACGAAGTTTTAACACCATTATTATATTATTATACACCTAATCTATTATAGTTGTCAGTTTTCTACACAAATAAACTTTGTGTCAAAAGAATCTGCATTATTGATGCTGAGGGTTTAGCAGATTTTCAAACTCAGATGTGCATACATACTTGAGGCTCTACAATTAACATTACCATTATGGAATAGAATAACAGAAAATGTTACATCAAATACTTCCATCACTTGAGTGTAGTGACTATAACAGGATTGTTAAATATTATGATTGCCCCCTAGGCAATTCTGATACACAGCCTACATGCAGGCGGTCCGATGGGCATATGGGTTTCTGGGTAGGGAGATCAGGAAGGCGATACCTGCTTGTGTTGTGGTCGCAATTAGGAGGCAGTTTCCAGAGGAAGGAGGAACATACAGAGGCTTCCAATGGCCCCATATGGGAGGCAATCAATAAATATGTATTTTTGTACAAAATAAACACAAAATCACACAAATTGTCTTGGGTGTATAAAATGTATTTCTAATTTCATTGACAGTAATTAGAACTTAAAACGTGAATGACGTTCAAGATGGTGGCCAACTGCCTCATCCTTGGCGATTTTGTGATGCGTGGAAACAGGGGCAGGTGCAGCTGAGGACAGGATGGCGCTGTCTTCTTTGAGGGCCTGTGGTGACCTTATATATCCCTCTCTCAGGGAGACCATCAGGGCCGATGCATATTCTTTATGAGGTAAACAAATATTGAGATTACATTCAGTTAACTAGTTGATTCATTGAGTTACCTAAAAAAATTATCATTAGAAACTGATCATGAAACTGCTCACCGTATGATGGTTTCTCTTTTATGGGTCGGACGACCCAGCCACCCTTACGAAACCGGGGGTAACGGACTGCATAGCGTGCCTCACCATTGTTCGTTCGAGCCAAGTCTCTGTCTCCATTGTTATTGAAGTGGAGGGCTGCTAAGAGAAGTCTGTAGTAAAAATGGTACACTTGAGTATTAGTTTGTATACATGGTTATTTATTTATTCATGTTGTACCAGTCCAAGACTGTCAGTTGAAATGAACCTTATATTGTAAGAAATCGTGTTTTATTTGTTAAGAATATTTTGAGCTGTTTTCCCATAACTTTTGTAGTTTTACATACGTTTAAAAATATCAGAATTAATATCTATATCGCAATATTCATTATCGATGTCGCAATATCACTCTGCCAATATCGTTTAATCCTACCATTAACCTTCATCAACATTTACCTGCTGTACATTCCAAGAAAAGAGAAGCCGGTGTGCTTTGGCGCAAAGTGCAGGTTAAGGGAATGGAATGCCTCCAAGGAAAATGTTTGGTGTTGTGGTGAGAGCTGTCGAATATCCTTCAGCAGGGCCTTTCTGGAAGCAACACTTTCCAACTTTATCGCAGCTGTTGATCCTGTATAAAACAGTGTATTTTATAAGTACTATTATTATTATTATTACAAAACACTGACAAGGCATGACTACATTTAGTTCACATTTTTTACTTTTCATCTCAAGGCTGTTGAACAAATATATAATTCAGACATGATGGGACCTGCAGAATGTCATTCTTCCTCTTCAAGTGGTTATGAGTTACATCTCTAAGGCAATTAGTAGTATACTCAAACAAAATCTTTGACAAGCACAATGCAAATGTGACCTCTGACCCCAATTGTACACTCTATTGTACCTGGTTCAAGCCACTGCTTGTTTCTTCCCTTTCCTTCCAGAGGTGGGTGTGCACATTGTGGAAATGAAGGGTAGCTGTGTTCATGGATATCCTGAACATGGTTCAGCATGCTCTGCCACTTGGCCTCCATTTCATCAGAATCGCCATTTGGGGTGGAAGACGCAGTCCAGTATAAATGGTTGATGATGGCGGGTCTCCATAGCTTCAGGTCCTCACAATACTTCTCCTTGGCCACAGTATCCAGTGCTTTTTGTAGACCTGTTCCAGAGCAGAAACGTAAAATATTGAGAAAGCTACTAGAATCAAAAATAACATCCAAACTAAGCAAAACTACGGCACCGACTTTACGTTACATACTTTTCCCAATATGCCAGATGTCGTAGAAATGCCTTGTTCCTTCAGGACACAACTCCTCACGGACCCACTTAGCAACCTATAATATGCAACACATTAAGAATGAGAACATTTAATTCAAGTTCACGGTACAGTTTTACAGTATATGTTATGATATAGACGTCCATCTATCTATTCTGGTCTGTACAAGCATCTTTACCTGCCGATTTCTGTCAGTTATTAGGGCTGACACCTGCATGCCTTGGTCCTTCAGGAACCGCACACTGCGCTTCAGACCCTCTATCTCACACCAGGTGCTGCTTGGGACCTCTGAGCTCTAACAAAAAATAAATAAATTTGGTCATATCAGTAGCTTTTAAACCTGACACCTAATTTATGTGTCTAGGTTATTAACCTACCTGGACAAGTTGAAGATCCAAAACCTTGTTTATTCGGTCTTCAATCAAGGAATACGTTCCATATTTGGCACAATGTCCAGGAGAGTCTGATCTATGAATGTCAAACACATTCAGATGTTTGTTTTTTTTGTTAATGAAAAAAAAAAAACACTATGTAACTGTTAATACCATGTTGGCCTATTTTCTGTATCAGCAATAAGAGCCAAATCATAATACCTGCAGTCACCAGAGAGGATCAGTCCACCCCCAATCTCCTTCAGCTCTCTGATGATCCCTCTCTGCTCATTCTGCCAGGCCTGCAGGATGGTAGGAATTGTGTAGAGGTGCTGATGGCGGAAAAAAGTGCTGGGACTAATGCACTGCAGCCCAAACAGCTTCAGCATTCTGATGGTCTGAGTAGCCATGCAGCCTGAAAAGTGAATGGCACCGCTGAGTAGAAGATTGCAGGCTGGCATGTTTCGGTGCAGCATATTTTGATTCTGCCAGTGACGCTGATAGCCACATGCTGTGCAGGCCTGACCAATGTATATGAAACAGGAAATTAATACAACTACTAATACCAATAATGTATACAGTATATACACAGACCAAATTAAAAGTGGCTCACGCTTCCTCTGGATTTCCAGGGTAAGGCCATGATTCAACTCCAGACAAACAGTTCAAAAATATTATCTTACCTGCTTGATTTTTATGTAAGTCCCTTCCTGGTACTCTATTTGTCCCTGGGTTTCCCCACAACAGACCGAGCAAACAGTGAACAGACACATCAGCTGGCTTAGGCAAACAATGAACTTGTCAGCCACACTGGAAAAAGAAAAGGAGAATGCTCATTAATGCTGACAGTGACAATTTGTGGACACACAATCACAATAAAAATAGGTATTATTTTTTTTTTACTTGAGGTCATTGAGTGATTCCTGTATTGGCTTTTCTGGATTCTCCTCATCAGATGTCTCACTACTCATCTCCTCGTCTGGGATCCATGACAGATCAGAATGGTCCATGACATCAGAGGATGATTCGGTCCTCACTTTGGACAGAACTGGGCAGTGGAGTTGATGTTTGTTGCTCAAACCATTCATTCTGAGTCCCCACACTAACCATTTCAGGCTTTACCTGAACAGCTAAGATAAAAATAGATTAATGTTGTTAGTTGCACAACATCACATAGTCAGTGGTCACAACACATGCACAGCCACAACACTACAGTCCAGTATGAAATGTCTTCTTTCTACCATTAGAAGTAATTTGTAAATGTTTGTGCCATATACAGCTAATGATACATACAAGTTACACTACCTGATGAACATTGCAGACATTTGATGTTGCACTGTGACCCACGATGAAGGACTAATGGTTCAGTATTGTGTAGAGAGAAGCCCTATGTATCTTCAAAATCTACAGTGCTAGGTGCATCTATCCCTTCATTACTGGCTGCACTCTCTGCCAAAATCTGAAAACACAGAGAGAGAAGGAAAAAAAAAAAACCACACAATAACATAGAATACAAGCTTAGTTACCAACTGGATCAGTAATAAATCAGTAAATAAAAAAAGAGATATAAAACCAAAGCAACTCTGACAAGTAAAAAAAATCTAGGGGATTTCTACATATTGAGTAATACATTTGGACCTTGCAATTTACTGGAGAGTATAACGTTAGCCTACGGGGATACAAAATCAGACGGGAGGGCGACGGGAGAACAGTTCGAATTGAAATGCGGGGGAAACGGCAGAGTTGGGCTAGCTTCCTGCCAATAGCTATAACATTGTGCAAACTACAAAATTCATTTCAGAAGGCAGACAATTACGTTACGACAACCTGTCCTAAAGCTCAGTCTCTCTCCCTCTCTCTGTATTATTATTATACTAAATAAATATTAAATATTTAATATTATAAAAAGTATATTACACAATTATTATTACGAAATTACACAAATTAAGAGTTAAAATAATTAAAAGCAAGACTTACTCTGCTAAGTCCTCGTTTTCGTTGCACAGAATGTCTGCTAACGTTAGCACATGGTCCTCCAGTCCCGCCCGCGCCAAAATCCGGTGTACGCTTTGACGGTGGACTTGATTCCATCGAGTGCACCGAGGGAACAGCATCAGTAATCAGCCTAACTTGGTCCTTACTCCGAAATCCCATCCGAGACTCCAACAAATCTCCAGGTCGATAATTCTCCGGAGTGAAATGTGCGCCACAAACGACCGAGTGTGTGGTAACAGACGCAGCAGTGAAGTCTGCTCTCTTCACCTGCACAAAACGCACCCAAGACCGAAAAGCCTTGTTTTTCCTAGAAGGAAAATGATGGACACGATGTCCTGACAGGCTGGAATTCGTGCAACCAGCACAAACACAATAATTAACCATTATGGCTTCTCTAAAACTCGATCTAAAACTTTCTGTCTCTCACTACTGCTCCAACTACATCAACACCCAACAATGAGAGAGCTGACCACGAGCTCTTTTGTTTGCCTCGCCCTACGTCATATGACGCGTTGATAGCGGGAAAGGCGTATTCCAGAGTCTAGCACATTTTCATCAAAATCTCTACATCAAATGAGATTTCATTAGTAATTTCTACATATGTGTTTTTAAAATACCTCTGCAGACAGTATAAAGTATTAATTCAGTTATAAATTCAACCTGCATGTTGCTCTTTAACGGCCTATAAGACCCACATTTTTGCCTATCTTTCCCTGGTTTAGGACGTAGTGTTATTGTTGCCAATTCCAGGGAGTGTGAAAGTGAGCCTCTCTCAAGTGGTTCTTTAATCATGTTTGTAAAAGGGGTTAATAGTATATTTGAAAACGACTTAAAATACTCAATCGGGAAACTGTCTGGTCCAGGGGCCTTGTTATTTTCCAAAGCATTAATGGCTTTAAGTACCTAATTCTCAGTTATGTCTGAATTCAATAGTTTATTATCTTCATCATCAATCTTAAGTACCTGTATTTTATTTAAAAAAGATTTAGCATCAAATCATTTCCCTGATCGTGATCAGTTTTGTACAGAGTTTCATAAAAGTCCTTAAATAAAGTATTAATTTCTTTAGGGTCTTTTATAGAGGTCGACCGATTAATCGGCCGATTCTTAGCATTTTTTAACATAATCGGCATCGGCCAATATCCAAGTATATCAAGCCGATTATTAGGCAGGCGCATCTGTGGGCAGCCTAGTGTTGTTGTGGAACACGTGTTCGACGCATGCTGCCCCTAGAGTCATTTTCCAGCAGAGTGAGCAGACCTCATCCAGTGCCTAAGGAAGGAGCTAAGTTCCTTGGAGAAAACAGTAAAGATTAAATTTGTATAACTTATTTATATTTAATTAAAAACTTTTGATATGTTACTGCCAACTTCGAGGAAAAACGCGACATGACGTTCGGCTACTTTGGATATTGATAGCGTAGTTGAAGTTGCATTATCACAGCAGAAGGGTTGCTATCATGTCACAATAAGTAAGCAAGAATTTTGCAATTACAGACAGTGAATCTGAGACTTTTATTTGTTCTGTTTGTGTGTCTTATATTTGAGAGGGTTGTCACTCAATGCAGAGAAATAAGTAGGCTAATAAAAAAGATACCAACGCACTATAGGCTAGTGAAGGACTGGCTTTGGTAAGCTCGGACGTTATCGATTCTGCTGTCGGTACTGGAGAAATTAAGAAAATACATGTATTATTGCTATAAAGAGAGTTATTTTATCTCGCCAGCCATTTCTATGTATAATAATTCTATGAAACCATTTGTCTGTGATGCAATTTAGCTATTCGCAGTCAGAGAGAGGGAGAGAGAGAGAGAGAGACCACAACAAGAGCCCTGCTTAATGAGTGACAGAACTAAACATTCAAACGTAGCCTGGTTTAGATCTGTGATATTAGTCTGATTTTATTTTATATTTCGCCTTCCAAAGATTATAATAAGAATATTTATACATAAGCCGCATTCTGTCTAGCACAACTTCCTTCCCTTCACAGCGGTGCACTGACATTTCTCCCTAAAACTCAAACTTAACGTCAGAATCAGCACGATCGGTGATTGTTGTAAAATGCAGTCTAGCTACTGTTGCTAAATTGTGGGATGCGTTTAATAATAAAAAGAGCGCAAGAGATACCGTTCCAAAGGCGGCGCGCGCTCCGAAACACACCGCAACGAGACAAGCAAACTATAGGCTACTTTGGGTTTCATGTGCAACAATCAAATATACACAAAAATGTCAAAACGACCGGCTTGGAGATTCACTTAAACACAGTTTATGTCTTAAATGGACGTAGTTATGGAAATAGTTGGGAGAAAATATGGCGCATCAGGAGCCTATTAGATCTGAACTCGGTCTTAAAGGGGAAGCTGTCTAATAAACATGGTGAAGATTGAGCCATTACTGCGAATCAAACAACAAAAGGCAAAGAGAAAATCACTTACAGCTCTTGAATGAATAACTTCTGCATTAATGAGCATTAATCTATCTATGATAAACTATGCAGCGTTATTTTACAATTGATTACTTTATTAGATTTCTTTTTAGACCACACGTGAACAGTAATGTTAGTAGACCTTCCTGAAATTAAATCACTGTGCCTATATAACGTTTATCTTTGTTTAATATATATATATATATATATATATTAAACAAAGATAAACGTTAAGAATGCAGTTGAAGTACCGGATCGATAAGCAGTATCGGTAAGATAGTAATACCATTAAAACCTTAACGATACCCATCCCTAGTTATGCCTGTGCTTCTCTTGGATGCTCTGAATATTGGATTACGTGTCTGGATTGCCCCTTAAAGCTGCATTTGGATCTCAACCTTCGTGTCTCGGAGCAGTTCGTAACACCTGCTTTGTTTATTTAATATATTTGTTATACATTATTTATACAATATGTTTTTACATTATACATTTTTAATTTAAGTGTACAAGTGCAGATTGGTCAAGTGTTCAATAAATGTATTTGTTGAGAAATTGTCTATCTTAAGTAATTATTTGTTACATTTTATCTTTCAAATAAAAGGTTCAAATAAGGGGTTAAAAACAAGCACATATCGGCCAAAATATATCGGCTGCATTAATCGGCCATCGGCCGACCCGGATTTCAAAAGATCGGCATCGGCCTGAAAAAACCAATATCGGTCGACCTCTAGTCTTTTATATATCTTCCGTCATTTGATTGTATCATGTTAATATATCGATCTGATTCTTCGTTTTTAATTTGCCATGACAATAATCTGCTAGTCTTATCTCCAAATTCGTAGTAATTGTATTTTGTTCTTGCCATAATAGACTCAACCTTCTGGGTGCACATGTTATTATATAATACCCGTTTTTGAGTAAGTTGTGTCAAACATTCTTCATTATTAGTCAATAAATGCTCTAATTCCAATGATCTTATGTCTTTTTCTAACTCTGTTAAAACAGCTCTCTTTTCTTTTTGTTTATATGCCCCGTATGAGAGAATATGTCCTCTCATAAATGCTTTAAGTACCTCCCATATAATTGAATGTGAGGCTGAATTAGCATTAGCCTTAAGAAAAATTTGAATTTGAGTTGTCATAAACTGGATTAAGTCTGGGTCTTTCAGCATATAAATTCTAAATCTCCAGTTTTTAGAGTAGGGTAAAGCCATTGTTGGTTCCCACGTAAGCTTGACAGGGTTGTGGTCAGAGATGGATGCAGGAAGGAAAATACAGTCCTTCACTTGGTAAGCTATTGATTGTGATGCTAAGAAGAAATCTATTCTTGAGTAAACATTATGTACATTTGAATAAAATGAGTAATCAGTTTGGTCTGGATAGAGATTGCGCCATACATCATACAGCCCCAAGTCAGTCATTCCCTGACCCAAAATAGCTGCTGCTTTTGATTTAGGAGATTTTTTTTGAGGATCTATCCTTAAGAGGATCTAGAACTAGATTAAAGTCACCTCCAAAAATACAGTTGCCCTTAACAGTAGCTAATCTTAATAGTAAATTACAAAAAAAGACTGGATCATCATGGTTTGGACCATAGACATTTACCAAGGTTATATGTTCCCTGTTTAACTCACATTCAACAATTACATATATCCCAGTATTATCAGAGTGTGTATTAATCAAGTTAAATTGTATTTTTTTGTGAATTAATAATGCTACACCTCGACCACTAACTGCGGTCAAGCCAGCCGCCACTTCGAAATGAGCGGTCAAACTAGCCGCACCTATATTTCGCGGTGCGCGTATACACTGGTTATTGCGGTATGACCGTCAGAACTAAAACAGGTTAAATTCCTGCTAAGGCAATTTCACATGCATTCATTTATTCTGTCTGTCTGTCAGAAAGAAAAAGACAGAACGAAAGAAAGAAAGATTTTAGCACACCTCACAACCTGTCACTGCATGATATATTGAATTCCAAAATAAGAACCCCCCCAAAACTCATATATTACCTATTTTGTCAATACATTCAGAAAATCATAAAAATAAAAGTCCTAGACACCTTCTCAAGGTGTGAACTACAATGTTTCAGGACATTCTGATGTTGAATTCCAAAATAAGAGCCCCCCAAACTCGAATATTAGATGTTTTGTTTACACATTCAGAAAATCATAAAAATAAAAGTCCTAGCTTCCACAGACCAATTTCACCTCAGGTGGGGAGGACACCTTCTCAAGGTGTGAACTACAATGTTTCAGGACATTCTGATGTTGTATTCCAAAATAAGAGCCCCCCAAAACTTACATATTAGATGTTTTGTTTACACATTCAGAGAATCATAAAAATAAAAGTCCTAGCTTCCACAGATGAATTTCACCTCAGATGGAGAGGACACCTTTTCAAGGTGTGAACTACAATGTTTCAGGACATTCTGATGTTGTCTTCCAAAATAAGAGCCCCCCAAAACTCGAATATTAGAATTTCCCCTTCTGTCGCTCTCTCCACGTTGTGTCAGAGAAGCGACACTAGGGGTCTCTCTTGAGCGCCGTTATCGCTCAACATATCGCACAACAGCGGCTTTCTCCTGTTTGCACAGCTGTGCATTTCCTGCCCCTGAGCGCTTCGACATTGCAGATTATAAAGAACTCTCACGAGTCCTTTTCTTTCATAAAAGAGTGATTTTATTTAAAAGAGTAATTTCCTCTAAAAGAGCAAAACAGCGGCGTTGAACGTCCTTTTAAGGACGCGTCTTTATAAAGATGCCTTTCCGCCCCTGTGTTGTTCCTGGATGCGGTAGAATACTCTCCGCTTCCGACGGCTTGTCTCGTGTGTCTGGGTAGCGATCACACCGAGTCTGCGTTTGTGGATGGTTCATGTTCTCACTGCGAGAACATGACCATGACAACGTTACGGTCGCGGCTTGCTTACAACCGTAAGCAAGCCACTCCAGCTGCCCCCCGTGTCGCTCCTTCCCACGGGATTGAGGACGATGCGGCTGGGGATGGAGGCGATTCGGGGATGGTAGCGGGTGCAGCTCCACCGGGTACGCCCCCCTCGGACCACCCGCGCCCCGGCACGCTCATTGACTCCCGTCCCCGCTCGAGGCGGCGGCGACTCGCCTCACAGCCAGTCTGCCTACCCTCTTGCCACCTTCGGGCCTGCATGCCTAGGAAGAGGCCGACGCACAGATGTCCGATATGCTTTCCCGGGCAGCCAACAGTGTGGGCTTGGATTGGAACCCTCCATCCTCCCCATCCCCACGGCTGGACGACTGGTTCCTGGGTGCTGAGTGCCGCTCACAGCATCGCCCCCCCCCCCGGTCCCGTTCTTCCCGGAGGTGCATGATGAGCTGACATCTTCGTGGAGAGCACCCCTCTCCACTCGTCGCATCGCCACCTGCTCATCCGCCCTCGCCACCCTCGACGACGGAATGCGCCACGGGTACACTGCGATTCCCCAGGTGGATAGGGCTGTTGCGCTCCATCTATGCCCCGGAAGCCCTACCACCTGGCGGGGCCGCCCTGTACTCCCTTCCCGGACCTGTAGAGCAACATCCTCGCTGACCCGGAAGGCTCCCAGGCGTGTTACCTGTTCCACACCGCTGCGAAACCCCGCCGGGTACGTACAAAATACTCGTCCCCTTGGTGCCCCTAGCACGGAGCTTAGAGGCATGGCTTTCACTGCCCAACCCGTCGCGCTGGCTGCACCGGACCATTCGACTCGGTTACGCAATTCAGTTTGCCAGGTCTCTGCCCCCCTTCGTGGGCGTTCATTTTTCCGCAGTGCACGACAAACATGCTCAGTCCCTGCGTGAAGAAATCGCCTCCCTTTTCATCAAGGACGCGATAGAGCCTGTCCCTTCAACCGAAACGAAGAAGGGTTTCTACAGCTTTTACTTCGTTGTACCCAAGAAAGGTGGCGGCTTACGACCGATCTTGGACCTGCGAGTTTTCAATCGGACCTTGTCCAAACTCCCGTTCACAATGCTCACCCAGAAACAAATTCTATCTGGCGTCTGGCATCTAGATTGGTTCGCAGCGGTAGACCTGAAGGACGCGTACTTCCACGTCTCGATTCTCCCTCGACATCGACCCTTCCTGCAGTTCGCGTTCGACAGCCAGGCGTATCAGTACAAAGTCCTCCCCTTCGGACTGTCTCTGTCCCCTTGCGTCTTCACGAAAGTCGCAGAGGCGGCTCTTGCCCCGCTCCGAGGAGCTGGCATACGCATACTCAATTACCTCGACGACTGGCTCATTCTGGCCCCCTCGCGAGAGTTACTATGCGCGCACAGAGACCAGGTGCTCAAGCACCTCAGCCGTTTGGGGTTTCAGGTCAACTGGGAGAAGAGCAAGCTCACCCCGGTCCAGAGCATCTCTTTTTTCAGTTTGGAGTTAGACTCAGTCTCAATGACAGCACGTCTCTCCAACGAGCATGCTCAGTCAGTGCTGAAATGCCTCGCTTCCTTCAAGCCAGGCGCCGTGGTCCCTCTAAAACGTTTCCAACAGCTCCTGGGGCATATGGCATCCTCCGCGGCGGCCGTGCCACTGGGGTTGATGCATATGAGAACACTTAAGCACTGGCTCCAGACTCGAGTCCCGAGATGAGCATGGTGCACAACGTGAAAGTTACCACTGCCTGCCGCCAAGCCTTCAAACCCTGGACAGACCTCTGCTTTCTACGGGCAGGAGTACCCTTGCAGCAGGTGTCCTGACGCGTTCTGGTTTCAACCGACGCCTCCAAACTGGGTTGGGGCGACGTGTGTAACGGGCGCGCAGCCGCAGGCCGGTGGAACCGAGGCCCGCTGCGCTGGCACATCAACTGCCTAGAGCTGCTGGCTGTTTTTCTTGCCCTGATGAGGTTTCGCCCGTTAATTCGGGGCAAGCACGTCCTAGTCAGGTCAGACATCACCACGGTGGTAGCCTACATAAACCGCCAAGGCGGAGTACGCTCCCTCCACATGTCACAGCTTGCCTGTCGTCTCCTCCTTTGGAGCCAGCAGCGACTCAAGTCACTGCGCACCACTCACATCCCCGGCAACCTCAATGCGGTAGCGGACGTGCTGTCAAGACAGAGCTTGCCCGGCGGAGAGTGGAGTCTCCACCCCCAGTCGGTTCAGCTGATTTGGGACAGGTTCGGCAAGGCCCAGGTAGACCTGTTTGCCTCCCAGGAAACCTCCCACTGCCCGCTCTGGTATGCCCTGACAGAGGCTCCCCTCGGGGCAGATGCTCTGTCGCACAGCTGGCCCGCGGGGCTGCGCAAGTACGCATTTCCCCCAGTGAGCCTTCTTGCACAGGTGCTATGCAAGGTCAGGGAGGACGAAGAGCAAGTCACTCTGGTGGCCCCCCACTGGCCCACCCGGACTTGGTTCTCGGACCTCACGCTCCTCATGACAGCCCCTCCCTGGCGAATTCCCCTGTGGAAGGATCTTCTTTCTCAGGGATGGGGCACGCTCTGGCACCTGCACCCAGACCTCGTCTGGCCCCTGGACGGGATGCGGAAGATCTAGAAGATCTACCACCGACCGTCATAGATACTATCAACCAAGCCAGAGCCCCCTCGACCAGGCATCTTTACGCCCTAAAGTGGCATCTGTTCGCATACTGGTGTTCTTCCCGAGCCGAAGACCCACAGAAGTGCGCGGTTAGGTCAGTGCTCGTGTTTCTACAGGAGAGGCTGTAGAGGAGGCTGTCCCCCTCCACCCTCAAGGTTTATGTCGCCACCATCGCGGCTCACCACGACACTGTAGACGGCAAGTTTCTTGGTAAGCACGACTTCATTGTCAGGTTCCTAAAAGGTGCCCAGAGGCTGAATCCCTCCCGGCCTAACCTGTTCCTCTCCTGGGATCTCTCAGTCGTCCTCACGGGCCTCCAGAGATCCCCCTTCGAGCCGCTAGATTCAGCTGGACTCAGGGCCCTCTCTCTCAAGACCGCCCTGCTGATCACGCTCGCCTCCATCAAGAGGGTCGGGGACCTGCAAGCGTTCTCTGTTAGCGACACTTGCCTGGAGTTCGGTCCGGCAGACACTTAAGTGATCCTAAGACCGCGACCGGGCTATGTGCCCAAGGTTCCTACCACACCCTTCAGGGATCAGGTAGTGAACCTGCAAGTGCTGCCCCGGGAGGAGGCAGACCCAGCCGTTTCGTTGCTGTTTCCAGTATGTGCTTTGCGTATCTATCTGGACCACACACAGAGCACTAGACGCTCTGAGCAGCTCTTTGTGTGCTTCGGGGGACAGCGGAAAGGGAACGCTGTCTCCAAACAGAGGTTCGCCCACTGGGTTGTCGACGCCATTTCATTGGCTTATCACACCCAGGCCGTGCCCCCCC
This sequence comes from Xyrauchen texanus, assembly GCF_025860055.1. Lineage (NCBI taxonomy): Eukaryota > Metazoa > Chordata > Actinopteri > Cypriniformes > Catostomidae > Xyrauchen > Xyrauchen texanus. Next base: position 25,413,398 of record NC_068322.1, on the reverse strand, counting down.
CTTGCGGGTTCGAGCTCACTCCAACAGGGGTGTTGCGTCCTCGTGGGCACTGGCCAGGGGCACCTCCCTAGCAGACATCTGTAGAGCAGCGGGCTGGGCAACACCTAACACTTTTTCGAGATTCTACAATCTCCGAGTTGAGTCAGTATCGTCCCGTGTTTTCTCAGGTCCGAGCCCGTAGAACTCGGTAGCACGCTGACGATCTGATCGGGTGAATCGCTTGCGCCTAGCGCCCTTTCTCTCAACTGAGGGAGAACAGTGCGCCTCCGTTCCCAGGAGATCCCATCTTCGGGTCGCTGGTTGACTCCTCCATAGCCCTCGTGGGTCCGCAGTTCAGTGGAGGAACTCGCCGTGCTGTTCGCTACCCCCCCTACGAGGTTGGGTCTACCACCGCACCAACTTTTCCACATAGGTCCTAAGTTAGGCCATCTGATGTATTTGCCATTTTTGCCTCCCCTGCCGGGTAGGTGTGGCCTCCGCAGGATCTTCTCCGCCCTGAAAGAAGGGCTAAGACCCCCTTCCCTCAATGCGTGTAAGGGCCCCGGCCGTAGTTGCTCTATGCAAGAAACATAGAGAGAAAAGAGGCCCAGCCAGGCTGGCCCGTTCCCAGGTTGGCGGCCATCACCTTGTTCCCCCCTCCAGGGTAACGATAAGGAGTCTGATGGCTTAAATGGGGCATTGGGGAAGGGTCCGTGCAGCCTGATACAGTTGGTCGTCCTGCACGTAAGAATACCTGCTCGCTCCTGTATCAGCAGTTCACGTACACGGCTCAGCGCATGGCACTTTATAAGTGGACCCCTAGTGTCGCTTCTCTGACACAACGTGGAGAGAGCGACAGAAGGGGAACGTCTAGGTTACATATGTAACCTCCGTTCCCTGATGGAGGGAACGAGACGTTGTGTCTCCCCCGCCACGTCGCTGAGCCGAGCCACTGTTGTGTCCGGACCATTTCAGGCTCCTCAGAAAAATCCTGAATGAACTCCCGTATTCGCCGCTTAAATACCTGTATGTCCGGGGGCGGGACATGCAAATACTGACTGCCAACTCTCATTCGCCTTTTTTCATAGATCAGAGGTGGATATCGGCGCTCGAGAGACCCCTAGTGTCGCTTCTCTGACACAACGTGGAGAGAGCGACAGAAGGGGAACATCTAATATTCGAGTTTAGGGGGGGCTCTTATTTTGGAAGACAACATCAGAATGTCCTGAAACATTGTAGTTCACACCTTGAGAAGGTGTCCTCCCCAAATGAGGTGAAATTGGTCTGTGGAAGCTAGGACTTTTATTTTTATGATTTTCTGAATGTGTACACAAAACATCTAATATTCTAGTTTTGGGGGGCTCTTATTTTGGAAGACAACATCAGAATGTCCTGAAACATTGTAGATGACACCTTGAGAAGGTGTCCTCTCCATCTGAGGTGAAATTGGTCTGTGGAAGCTAGGACTTTTATTTTTATGATTTTCTGAATGTGTAAACAAAACATCTAATATTCTAACTGAAAGACAGACAGACAGAATAAATGAATGCATGTGAAATTGCCTTAGCAGGAATTTAACCTGTTTTAGTTCTGACGGTCATACCGCAATAACCAGTGTATACACGCACCGTGAAATATAGGTGCGGCTAGTTTGACCGCTCATTTCGAAGTGGCGGCTGGCTTGACCGCAGTGACCACTAGATGAGAATGATGAGTAATAGACCTGACCAACCCACTCTCTCCTAAATTTTCTATGCTCCTGATCTGTAAGATGAGTCTCCTGAATAAAAGCTATATCAGTGTCTGTGGAAGCCCTTTTCAAATATGAAAGCACCTTGTACCAAAGTACATCTTGCTGCGTGAAAAATAAAAAACAAAAACAAGTCACCCAAGCTAACATTTTTACTCAAAAAAAAAAAAAAAAAAAAAAAAAGGTCCCATAGGCAAATTAGATTAAAACCCTTTGCTTTGCTACTGAACTTGTAGCTGACACTGACAAACCATATATTCACCTATGACGTATCAACACTCCACCCCCAAAAATAAATGAATAAAATAGAAGTGTATATCGGTCAGTATCCTCTATTATCATTATACTTATTGAATCAATTAACAAACTTAAATTCAAAGGACTTATTACACTAGACTTGCTGAGCAGTCAACACAACAGAGGTAAAATTGTGATCTAGCAACATTGAGTGATGTTATTTGTTATGACCTTCTGTCGACGAAATTAAAGAAGAAAAAAAAAATAAAAGTCTATACTCTTAACTCACATGGCATGGGATTTTTATATGAAGGCCATTAGAGAATAGCATCTCAATTCTCACTCAGGAGTAGAAGCGTCTGTGTCCTTGCTTTGTGAATCAATAAAGTTCTTAACCTCCGATGGCGTGGAGAAGATCTTAGCTTTACCCTTGTGCAGGATCCGAAGCTTGGAAGGGTATACGAAGGAGTACTGGATTTCCCGATCTCTCAACATTCGCTTCACCTCCGTGTAAACTTTCCGATCATACTGCAGCGCCGCGCTAAAATCAGGGAAGAAGTGAATGCGCCGGTTTTCAAAGTATACCTCTTTACGTTCTCTCGCCAATTGAAGGATTCTCTGCTTCTCTCTGAAGTTCAGGAGTTTCGCCACAATTATCCTTGGAGTCGTTCCGTTCGACGAAATATTTCCCGTTCTGTGCGCCCTCTCAATTGTCGGAGGAGATGGAAAGTTTTTGGCGGCAAGTATCTCTGGAATAATGCATTCCAGAAACGAAACCATATTGCCTCCATCGGACTTTTCCGGCACGTTAACAATACGAATGTTAGATCTCCTGCTTCTGTTCTCCAGGTCTTGCACTTTATCTTTAAGGTAGGAAACATCTTTCTCCAAGCAACTGACTGTCGAACGAGTGTCTCAAGTCGTCCTCTGTGGCGCTTACTCTAGCTTCGACCTCGACCATCTGTTCAGATAATGTTGTCATAGAGGTTTTGAGGCCTGAATGTCAATGGTCATCCTGTCAATTTTTTTGCTAATGTCCTCTTTGCTGGCTTTGATCTCCTTCCACAGAGTCTGTAGTGATATTTCACCTTCCACATCTTCGGCCATGGTTGGCGTGTCGCGGTCGCTAGTTTCGGCAGTGTTGCTAATTGTTCGTGTTTTACGTCCTTTTCGGCGTAAATTGTGTTCTGCCATAAACAATAATGGTTCTCCAGATACTTAATAGACTCAAATTTCTTCCAGTTAGGGAGATTAATGAAGGATTTTCAGGGGAATAATATAGCTAATCAGAGGAGCTCACTAAAGCACGTCTATCCTCAACGCCTGCATCACGTGGCCCCCAGAGCATTCTAATTTGGGAACAATTATTCCCATGGTTACGGTCTCTGTGTCTTCACCATCCAATCACTGATTTTATTTCTGAAATCTGCCCAGATACTCATGACAATATAAGCTAAAGGCACATGTGATTGGTTAAGGGGTTACTAGGCGTGAATAATAAATGTGTCGTCATCCTTCATTTGTTTGGGAGGAGACAGAGGGGATATCATATCCCTTCTATGTATTTTTTTATTATTTTTTTATTTTTTTGAAAGTAGATTTAGTCTAAACTTCCTTTCCAATATGCGCTTCACACTCCATTTCAGTAGGTGGGATTGCACCTTTTAAGTTGGTTTGCCAACCGCCATTAAATCCTAGAAGAAGAAGAAGAAGAAGGGGATGTCATGGGAGATTTACTCCAGTGTTGGACTTACTGCTTCAAATTGAAAACTGAGGATATCTTTCAAGGTAAGACACGTTATTTAAAATGTATTGTCTATTGAAAGTCAAAAGTTTTAGTTACGAAGCATTTATTTGTAGGAGTAATTCTAGTTATTTCTGGAAAGAAATTACATGACCGTGTGCGTTCATCGGACATGCAGCTAGCCTCTATTTTTAAGCAAATTTCTGAAACTTGCTAAATAAACATTAGCTAGCAATACTATGTAAATTTTTAACTAAATATCATTAACTTTTTTTGCCAATTTTGTCGCTTGTGAAAAATCCACCTGAAGTAATGTGAGGCAGAGAGCAGAGGCTGTTCAGACATTTTTAGATATTCTAATCTAAAGGCCTTGGCTAAATTGTGAAGCTTTTGATTTTTCTTTGAATGGCGTGTCCGTAGCGGCCTAGCATAGTTTGATGTTTCGCCATGAAAAATGTATGTATGAGTTATAACAATACCATGTCCAATCTGCTCCAAATTTCACATGTTTGATAATGTATACATCTATGTGCCAATATTCAGTTATAGTCATAGCGCCACCTAATGGCAACAGCCAATTCCAGGTCTTGTATTTTAACAAATGCCTCCCAGAAATTTAATCAGATCAACATTATATTTATTCAGTCTTACTCTAAAGGCCTTGCTTATGAGTTTTCGTTGAAGGGCGTGTCCGTGGTGGCCTGACAAAGATTGATATGAAACAAGTTTGAGGCCTAAACTTTAGAGATGCACCGATTGCAATTTTTTTGGCCGATTTCGTTTTCCGATTTTTTTGCAAGTGTGACCTGCCGATACCGATTTTCTTTCTAAGAACTATTATTGACCACATATACAAACAAAATCTACCTTTCTTCAATGCTAAATTTTATTTTCATAATAAAATAAATTATTAAACATTACAATTTCCCCCAAACTGCACTAAGTTACAGGATCTTCTCTCACTTAAACAACTCTCAAAATAAAGTGCTCTGTGACTGGAAAGAGGTAGAAATAACAATTAACTGCAAATAAGTTGCTTTATATAACAGATGTCATTTTCCACTATTTTTATAAATGGACCTTTTTCTCTTTATTACTCGTCTAACAAAACAATTCCAAAGATCTGAAAACTGAAGTGTCCAATACGCTCAACTTATGTTAGATGTACAAATATCAGTTGTAAAACTGAGCACTGCTTCTGGAACGGCTTGTAACTTCATACCTGTCAACACTCCTGTTTTTCCTGGGAGTCTCCCATTTTGTTATTTCTCCTAAAAACTCCCGTAATCTGTATGGCCCATACCACGTTATATGAATAATCACATCAATATATTTTTCCAAGGTGGTCCAGTTGCCAGATCTAGCCGCTTTCACTTTTTAGCTTCTTTTTTAAAATGGGCATTTTCAGCTGGGTGATGGTGTTCTAAATGGCTAATTAGGTTTGTTGATCCGAAAGTTATTGTTGTGGTTCCCTCACGGTTTACTTTGGCGAACTTTATGTATTATTCACTCACTCAGTGAAGATCATCCACGCCAATGACATGTTTACATGTGGCTGTGACGTTATTGCCTGTGCCGCTGGCAACAAAACGGACCGGCTTGGAATCGGACAGACGTGAAGCTGACCGGCCGGTCACCGATCCGGGCCGAGCATGCGGAAAATCGGCTAATTCCGGTCCCTGGCCGGTCGATCGGTGCATCTCTACTAAACATGCCTCATGAAACTTTGCACACATCTCAAAAGTGGGGAAAATTTTTATCTGAAACTGGTATTAGAATAAATTGTGGCAAAATGGCTCGATAGCGCCACCTACAAAAATTAAACGAAGCAGCCCTCATGCCATGCTTTTCAACACATAAGACAATTAGTGGGCATATTTAACATTTCAACACGTGCAAAAAAGTTTCTTAGAACCATATGCTAAACCTAACAGGAAGTCAGCCATTGTGAATTTTCTCATAAATTTTGGTTAAAGTACGAGGCCTGGAAACGGCAAAAAATTTTACAAACTCCTGGAGATTGAATCAGATCGACATCATATTCGGTCAGTCTAAACTAAAGGCCTTTGCAATGCTAAATTGTGAAGGTTTTGAATTTTCTTTGAATGGCGTGTCCGTGGCGGCCTGGCATAGTTTGTTTCGCCATGAAAAAGGAAGTTGTTGTAACTCAAACGTACAATCTGCTCCAAAATGACATTCCCCTGGCACAGCAGCCCCAACGTGCACCAGGGTGCGAGGGCCCGTTCATCACTGCTTACAGCTTTAATTATTAGGGGTCAAGCCCCGAAGGGGTGAAAGACCCCTATTGTTTCTGTTGGTTTTCTTCTTCTTATTATTATTATTCTGCTCTTGAGTCCTTAGAACCAGCTCATAGAACCGCTTGTGGGAAAGTTGTCACCACAGCAAATTTGGCATCTCTAACTCAAACCATCTAGCGCCACCATTTGCCCAAACTTGGACTCACGTTTGTTAATAACTTTTGAACCGTGAGTCCTAGAAACATTTTTCCTCTGATTCCATGGCTCAAGACGATTCGAATGCATCCCATGATGTCATTTTACGTCGTGAAAATCTCTCCTCCTTTTTGAATTTATTAAATAACCTACTTTTTTTTAACTTGTCCTATGCCGAATTTCTGATTTGCAAGAAAATTGGTCTTCATCATATAGAGGCAGTCACGACAAAGTTATTCGCAGAATTTTGATAAACCATACCGTTGTTGAATGGCGCTTCAAAGAATTTGACGAAGAACGTGCAAAATTTGACTTGAGGCTGTATCTCCGTAACTCTTTGAGTGATTGGGACGAAACTTTGTTCATGTCATCACCAGTAGACTCTGAGGTTACCTGCTCAGTTTTGTTGCACTGCCACCTTCTGGTCACGAGATATGAAAAAAGCTCATTTTTGCTTATAACTTCTGAACAGTTTGTCATAAAATCATCAAATTGGTCTCATTAGATTCAGTAGGGCATAGCGAGTCCAACGTTATGAAAAAATTCCTTTGTCGGCCATTTTGGATTTAGTCATAAAATGCTGTATTTTACGAATAGCTTGGCGTATCGTTACAAAACTCTGTGTCTTTGGCACCATGCTCTGAAGGGACTGAAAGTTCTGGGACATGCCACCTTGTGGTCAAAATATATAATGCTATTTATATAATTGCTAACAGCTATTGACTCCTTTTGCCTTCTGCAATGAGACTGGTCTTGATAGATTTCGTTGTTCATGCCGAGAACAATGATGCCAATTAAGTCATGATCGATCTAATTTCCTGTTGGACACATTCAAATGTTTTGAAAAGATACTTTTTCGAACTCTTCCTATGCAGTTTGTCCGATTTGCATGAAAATTGGTCTGCATGATCTAGAGGCAGTCACGACAAAGTTATCCGCAGAATTTTGATGAACCATACCGTTGTTGAATGGCGCTAAAACGAATTTGACAAAGAACGTGCAAAATGTAACTTGAGGTTGCATCTTCGTAATGCTTTGAGTGATTGGGACGAAACTTGGTACATGTGATCATCATTAGGCTCTGAGGTTACCTGCAGCGTTTTGTTGCACTGCCCTGTACTGGTCAGCCATCTATTATGATGGACTTCAGAGGATAAACTGATGACAACTCCAACCATAAGACATGGGATACTTCATATGCCATTGCCTGTACCTTGGATTTAGGATGGACCTCACCGAAATTACCGGCCAGGTTGAACTGCGATGCACCTCACTGATCTCTGCCAGCATCCGTCTATTGATGGACTACAAACTTGAAATGGAATATATAGACATATCAGCCAATTAACAAGGACAATTGCATCTATGTGAACTTCTGCAGTTAATCCAGGATGGACTTTAGTGTTTAAACAGATTTTGTATGAAATGTGAGATTAATGACTAATGTCTTTAGGAAAGACATTAGTCATTAATCTCACATTTCATACAAAATCTGTTTAAACACTGATCCTTAACTCTCTTGACTCTATTAAACTTAGTTTAATAATTTTAACCCATGATTTGAACTATACATAAGTAATATTTTCATTATATTCATGATGTTAGTCATGATCTATACAAATAAAATTGACTTTAGAACGGCAAGAACACAAGCAGAGTCATACACACAGTGAAGCTTCGGAGTGCTGATGATGTGAGTCCATCAGTACTCATGGAACTTCTCTTGTCCAGTCAGATTCGAGGACTGGAACTAACTTGTGTGTGTATAGGGCTGCACGATTTGGGAAAAATGTCATATTGCGATTAATGAGGCTAATATTGCGATTTGCGATATAATAAACAAATAGTATCATGAGTCAATTTGCTTGGTTAACAAGGAAAATGCACAAATAGATTACCGATAATGCTGAAATGTGTATTTCTCAACTAAAACATACAAACCAGCAGCAACAAGAACATACAAATTTTCATGAAAATAAGATTTAGTGATTTGATTGAACCACACTTTTATTTCCAGTTTCCTTTTCAAAAGAGTTTATAGAAAGTACATGTTACATCCTGATTAAATGTCCCTGTTTGTTTGGACAATCTTATTTTCATGAAATTGTGTATGTTCTTATTTATTGTTCCATTTTATTTAGGTGTAATATTGAGAAAATAACAAGTTGGCAGTAATGCAAAGATGTTATTTAATTTTGTAAAAATATTTTAATTTGAAAACACTGCATTTATAGTTGTTGTTGCTAGTTTGTATGTTTGAGTTGAGAAATACACATTTCAGCATTATCAGTAATCTGTTTGTGCATTTTCCTTGATAACCAAGCAAGTTGACTCATGATACTATTTGTTTATTATATAGATATCGCATATGGCAATATTAGCCTCAATAATCGCAATATTACATTTTCCCCAAATCGTGCAGCCCTAAAATATATATATTTTACAGTGTATACATACAAACATTTAAACATATATGCATACAGGTGAAACTCGAAAAATTAGAATATTGTGCAAAAGTTCATTAATTTCAGTAATTCAACTTAAAAGGTGAAACTAATATATTATATAGACTCATTACAAGCAAAGTAAGATATTTCAAGCCTTTATTTGATATAATTTTGATGATTATGGCTTACAGCTTATGAAAACCCCAAATTCAGAATCTCAGAAAATTAGAATATTGTGAAAAGGTTCAGTATTGTAGGCTCAAAGTGTCACACTCTAATCAGCTAAACACCTGCAAAGGGTTCCTGAGCCTTTAAATGGTCTCTCAGTCTGGTTCAGTTGAATTCACAATCATGGGGAAGACTGCTGACCTGACAGTTGTGCAGAAAACCATCATTGACACCCTCCACAAGGAGGGAAAGCCTCAAAAGGTAATTGCAAAAGAAGTTGGATGTTCTCAAGTGCTGTATCAAAGCACATTAATAGAAAGTTAAGTGGAAGGGAAAAGTGTGGAAGAAAAAGGTGCACAAGCAGCAGGGATGACCGTAGCCTGGAGAGGATTGTCAGGAAAAGGCCATTCAAATGTGTGGGGGAGCTTCACAAGGAGTGGACTGAGGCTGGAGTTACTGCATCAAGAGCCACCACACACAGACGGGTCCTGGACATGGGCTTCAAATGTCAAAAGTCTTACCTGGGTTAAAGAAAAAAAGAACTGGTCTGTTGCTCAGTGGTCCAAAGTCCTCTTTTCTGATGAGAGCAAATTTTGCATCTCATTTGGAAACCAAGGTCCCAGAGTCTGGAGGAAGAATGGAGAGGCACACAATCCAAGATGCTTGAAGTCCAGTGTGAAGTTTCCACAGTCTGTGTTGGTTTGGGGAGCCATGTCATCGGCTGGTGTTGGTCCACTGTGCTTTATTAAGTCCAGAGTCAACGCAGCCGTCTACCGGGACATTTTAGAGCACTTCATGCTTCCTTCAGCAGACAAGCTTTATGGAGATGCTGACTTCATTTTCCAGCAGGACTTGGCACCTGCCCACACTGCCAAAAGTACCAAACCTGGTTCAATGACCATGGTATTACTGTGCTTGATTGGCCAGCAAACTCGCCTGACCTGAACCCCATAGAGAATCTATGGGGCATTGCCAAGAGAAAGATGAGAGACATGAGACCAAACAATGCAGAAGAGCTGAAGGCCGCTATTGAAGCATCTTGGTCTTCCATAACACCTCAGCAGTGCCACAGGCTGATAGCATCCATGCCACGCCGCATTGAGGCAGTAATTAATGCAAAAGGGGCCCAAACCAAGTACTGAGTACATATGCATGATTATACTTTTCAGAGGGCCGACATTTCTGTATTTAAAATCCTTTTTTTTATTGATTACATGTAATATTCTAATTTTCTGAGATTCTGAATTTGGGGTTTTCATAAGCTGTAAGCCATAATCATCAAAATTATATCAAATAAAGGCTTGAAATATCTTACTTTGCTTGTAATGAGTCTATATAATATATTAGTTTCACCTTTTAAGTTGAATTATTGAAATTAATGAACTTTTGCACGATATTCTAATTTTTCGAGTTTCACCTGTATAGTGACAAAAAAAAGTTTTAATATTTTGTATACAGATATACAGTTATGTGCAGGTGAAGTAATGTATTGAAGAAGAGGTTGGATATGATAAAATATAAAAGAAATCTAGATATAAGTAGGAATAAATTGAATATTGCACATGGTTGTGTTGACAAAAAGGAAAGTATTTGAGGGCAGTTTTAACTATTCATGAGGTGGATGGCTGAGGGGAAAGCTAGTCTCAATTGTTTGTGCTTCGTTTGTACTGTGAAAATTTTCGTTTGTGCTGCTTCGGTTTTTTAGATATTAAAAGAATATTTATAGGTCACTCAGCCCCCCCACATGGTCCAAATTCACCCCAAATAGTCTCGTTTGTTTGTGCTTCGTTTGTGCTGGTTTGTGCCGGTCTCGGTTGTTATGATTACTATATATTAGACTACTATATTATATATTTCTAAAATAGGTCTATCTTGTTTTGTGTGTAGTCAGTATGATTTATGAGCAATGAGCATTTTATTTTGGGTTTGTAATTTAAATCTCTTGCCAAAATGTTGGATGAAGATGTTTTAATACAACTCCTTTTCAATGTTTTTGTAGTCGCTATGGTGTTTATTAAAAATGTATTGGTGCTCAGACAGCAGCAGCTCAATATTCATCTGGTGTCTGTCAGACTTTTTTTATGTCACTCACTTTTGCTCCGCTCTGGGCACGAGAACAAAAGCGCAAATCTCCTCGATGTGAACACACTTTTAGAGTCGAAATGCTGAAGAATTTCTGTCAAGACTAATCACATAATTTGTTCAATAAACAATTATCTTTACTTCATTCACTGATGTTTCCTGATTTAACTTTTTGTTTATTTACATGGAGTATCATCTGCTACACTGCACTGCCACTACTAGGGTCAAGTGACACTTCTGTTTAAGATGCTCTTGTGGAAATTAGTGTAGAGTTAGTAAAGAAAAAGTCGTTACTAAATTAAATTTCTGGCCAATGTAAGTACAATGTTTTAACACTGCAAGTCAAGTCAATTTTATTTGTATAGCTCCTTTCACAACACACATCGTTTCAAAGCAGCTTTACAGAAGATCAGCATTAACAGACGATAAAACTGTAAGGTCTATAAAGTCGATGAATCATCATTGTGTAATTTAGATAAAATACGATTCTTAATTGTGTTTATAAATTATAATTGTATTAATAACCCCAGTGAGCAAGCTGTAGGCGACTGTGGCAAGGAACACAAAACTCCATAAGATGTCGAATAATGGAGAAACATAACCTTGGGAGAAACCAGACTCACTGTGGGGGCCAGTTCCCCTCTGACTAGCATCATGAATATAATGCCAATATTACTTATGTATAGTTAAAATCATGGTTTAAAATTATTAAACTAAGTAAGTGTTAAGGGTCAGTGTTTTAAACATCAATTGGTCATTAATCTTACAGTTCAAACACAATGTCTTTTGAAGTCCGTCTTGATTAATTGCAGAAGTTCACATAGATGCAATTGTCCTTGTTAATTGGCTGATGAAGGCTTTTGTTGGCAATAGTTAGTCTATGCATTCCATTTCAAGATCATAGTCCATCAATAGACCAGGTTGGAGTTGGCATCAGTTCATCCTCTGAAGTCCATCATAATAGACTGAAGTGATGTATGGCTGGCACTGGCAGCATTTAGTCATCATCATTCAGTGACATGTAGCAGTGGAGTCCAACACGAAGCCGGAATGGAGCTGGATCCAGCCAGTTCTGGTGACCTCAGGATAGGAGTCCCGAGGTTGAGGCATGGAAACAAATAAAACAAATAGAAGCATAGATGCCATTACATTTATTGCAGAGTTGGAGATCATGCTCAATGTTTCTGGTTCCGGCAGACCTAGCTAAAGTGGCCTAATTGTGGGTTGGAGGATAAATTAGGTGTATGCCTGGCTAAATAGAGGAGTCTTTAGTCTAGACTTAAACTGACCTAATATTGTTACAATAGTATTGGTTAACTTCAAGAATAATTGTACACCATTCAAGAGAGCTAAGATTGTCAATGTTTATTGAACGGAGTACTCATTGCTAATACAAATACATGCTAAATACAGTTTTACATGTGACCCATGTTAGTTTTTTGAATACATTGTGCATCTAGGGGTCAACGTTACCATATTGGTCCTAATATAAGATACATTATCCTTGTATATTATTACTATATTATCCTTACATTCAGACCAATACAGTAATGAAAACAAGTTTATACTGAACATGACATTTTTTGAGTCAGGATTATTTAAGTGGGTAATTATGTTTTGCTTATGCCAGATGTCCAAGAAACCAGCAGTTGACAGAGATTCCATTTTCACAGTCCTGTGTTCATCAAAAAAGAAGTCCAAAATGGCAACATAGCTACTCTTAATTAGAGCATCTGGACAGAGCTTAGTTAGCAGTTAGAAAACAAGATCACTGCAAAGGCTCTATACAATTATGTTAAATTAAATAGACACATCATCTGGACTGTTTTAGGGTTTACTCATGAAAATAAATGGCAGTAGTAATGACACTGATTTTGAGCCATGGTCCCTTTCACCCAGACCAAAAAGATTGCTGGACTTTTGATCAAAATTGTGTGGAATACACAATTTTGAAACCTGGCATCTGGACACATGTGATAAATAATCACATATTGCAAGAGATAAATTATTTAGAATTAGGCGACAAGGATCCCATTGTTTCACTGCAGATGTTAAAATACAGTGCACAGCACAGTGGTCGCATTAAAGACATTGGACTGGACACGTTTTTCCTGTCACTATTGGAGTCAAACACAAATGTATATGTACAAGTCATTCTCAAAGACATCTACTAACCCCACTGTGAGTTTTACTGCAACTGGCTCAGTAGTGAGGAAACTACAGAGACCAAATGGCAAGTCTGGCCATATATTCTTATATCAAGGCATTCTGGCAGTGGATGAGAGCCATAAGTGTAAATGCTGTCAGAGAGACACAATGTTAATGCAATAACACATTGGCTGACAGAATGGATATGCGCAGGTGCACCAACTCCAAAAGAGGTTGTGAGTGACTTTTCTCTGGCTTTGCTCAGAGCTTTGGTCAAGGCTTTTACTCCTCATCCTGATCTAAATACCTACATCAATGAGTGTTGTGGTGTCTTACTCTGTAAACAGTCACCTTGTTTGATCTGCCAGTGGGACTGCTTGAAGAAAAAAAACACAATCGCATTAAAGATTTATTTTTGAGGTCAATGGCACAGCTTATCATGTCACATTCCATGGATGATGCAAAAGAGCTACTACGCAATATTACTGTTGTGGCTCTCAGCGAAGCAGATGGCAATGACCGTTCTGGAGCCCCCTCATATCAGAAATGTGCAAGAAATACCCGAAAGCCAGAATTGCAGAAGAGTGTGTCATCATTCCAGATGTAGAGGGTGAGGACCTGGAAGAGGATCCATGTGACCAAACAAAGACAGACCTACGACAGTGGGTAACAGACATATGTGAGGAGAGCAGGTCACTTGGTGTAGGTAATGGGGATCATGATAATATGCACTTCCTCCCTGAGATTATTCCCAATATAATCTGGCTTGCAAGTTACATACAACTCTGGATTACCCCAGGATGCTCTTGGAGATTATGTGGCCTACTGCAGGAGGTCTCAGTGTGTCAGGGAGATGTATGACGACCTGAGAAGTGGAGTGACAGGAGTGTCAGAAAAACACAAAATATGCCCACATGGTGTATTGTACACAAAAGACTGATTGCATTGTTTAAATTTAATTTCACAAATACAAGTATTTTTGTTATATGCCACGCACCCTTGTTTTCCTACACCTGTTTGGAGAAGTAGTATCTGCTTTTCTGGAAGTCGGTCTTCTCAAGTCTATTATTCTGTGTGGTACATTATTTGTGTTAACCCGCTGGGGTCGACGGACGCGCCGGCGTATCCTGCAGGATATTTTCGTCATTACAATTTTGGGTATATAGATAAGTGTAAGACATCATTAGAGACTATAAAGTGTCTACTTTTATTTGTGTACACTCACAATAACAACAAAATCGTGTGCTTTTGTAAAATAAAGAAAATAAAAAGGGTGAGCTTTCAGCAGTCTCTGTGTTAACAGTTATATTTCAAAAACGCGTCACAAAAATGAACTGAAACTCCGCAAATACTTATCACACAAACATGAAACATGTCTAAAGAAAGCTTAAAATGTCTACTTTTAAATAAAACGATTCAAATTTAAAACAAATATTCTCCTGCAATGCAATCTGTTTGAAACAAAGCAATGTACAGTTTTTACCTGTAATATGATCCCACCCAGCAGCAGAGCGTGCCATTCATACGCTAATGTGCTGAGACTATCAATACAAGTATTCCCCCCCCGACTGTGAGGTTAAATGTAAACACAACTCAACTTTTCTGTGCTTTTGTAACAATACACAGACGACTGAGGTTTGATTTTAAACACATTTAATTCATTTTACTGCGCTTTTGCAACAATACCCAGGCGAGAAAGCTCAAGGATATTAAGGAAGAGTTAACATTTTCCTCAGAAGAAGAGCGGGACTCCGATGAACATTTGTATTGTATTTTGAAGAGAGACTTGATCCAGCCGAGGATACAATTTCAGACGAGTAAGTCATTGAGTTTTCATTAGTTGACATGCTATTTTATATAAACATGTACATATTTTACTAGTGGGACTGTTTACAGACTTACCAGCCAGGATTTAGTGTATTGACATTTGATATATGTCCTAATAAGCAAGATTTAGTTGCATTTAAATGCTGTTTCGGCTAAAGCAGGTATTTAAATTGTATGCTGTATGATATGTATGATTGCATTTATGATATAAATATATGTAATATGGTATAAAATTTATATGAATGTTTAGAATATGTTATCTAGTGTTTATGCTGCCTCATTATCATCAACAAAGCTTGTGCCTGCAAATATGTGTTCAGGTTAAATGAGTAAAATGCACTTTAAATATGCCCATTTTATAAAAATCACCATCTTATAATTCTGAAGGATCATGGAAGACTGCAGACTACAGTAATGAAAGAAAATTCAGCTTTAATCACAAATTGCATTTTACAATATATTCAAATAGAAAACTGTTCTTTTAAATTGTAAAAGTAGTTCATATCATCACTGTTTTTACTGTATTTTGGATCAAATAAATGCAGTCTTGGTGAGCAGAAGAGACTTCTTTTAATGGTAGCATAGGTCTAAAATTATGTAAAGTCTTTAAAAGAAAATGTACAGTCAGTTTACTTCTTTTAACCTAAAACTTGATTTTGATCATTAAGTCTCCTCACATTCATTCTCTATCCCTCATTGATGGGCCCAGGGGGAGGGTCTTTGTCTTCTCAGGTGTAAATTACCTCAATATTCATGATCATTCACGCCTCCTTGCATATAACATTTCAACACTAAAATTGTCTTACAAAAGTTAATGTACTATATTGTTTTGTATGAATGAGTGATCAGGATGGTTTTCACATCATTTTGTAGTAAAAATTCTAGGCTACAAGATCCAGTTCTCAAAAAGTCTTGTGGACAAATGTTTAGTATGTGTTATATGGCCTTATTTCAATAACTTAACATTTTAGTTTTTTCAAAAAACACGCATAAACGTTATTTTCTCAAAAATAAAAATCTGTATATACACGTTGCTCCCATATTATTGTAGCCCAGTTTGTGCTGAATACAGTGTTATCAGACTTTAGCCATTAATGTGTTTTTAAGAAACTGAAAAAAGCGCAAATGTCAAGGTATGTCAACTTCTCCAGGGCCCAAAACACCCTCAGACCCCAGAGGGTTAATTAATTGAGTCACGAGTTTCCACACTCTCTCTCACACACACACACACATATATACATGTATATGTGTGTGTGTAAATATATATATATATATATATATATGGCAGTGTACAGGTGAAACTCGAAAAATTAGAATATCGTGCAATAGTTCATTAATTTCAGTAATTCAACTTAAAAGGTGAAACTAATATATTATATAGACTCATTACAAGCAAAGTAAGATATTTCAAGCCTTTATTTGATATAATTTTGATGATTATGGCTTACAGCTTATGAAAACCCCAAATTCAGAATCTCAGAAAATTAGAATATTACATGAAATCAATAAAAAAAGGATTTTAAATACAGAAATGTCGGCCCTCTGAAAAGTATAATCATGCATATGTACTCAGTACTTGGTTTGGGCCCCTTTTGCATTAATTACTGCCTCAATGCGGTGTGGCATGGATGCTATCAGCCTGTGGCACTGCTGAGGTGTTATGGAAGACCAAGATGCTTCAATAGCGGCCTTCAGCTCTTCTGCATTGTTTGGTCTCATGTCTCTCATCTTTCTCTTGGCAATGCCCCATAGATTCTCTATGGGGTTCAGGTCAAGCGAGTTTGCTGGCCAATCAAGCACAGTAATACCATGGTCATTGAACCAGGTTTTGGTACTTTTGGCAGTGTGGGCAGGTGCCAAGTCCTGCTGGAAAATGAAGTCAGCATCTCCATAAAGCTTGTCTGCTGAAGGAAGCATGAAGTGCTCTAAAATGTCCCGGTAGACGGCTGCGTTGACTCTGGACTTAATAAAGCACAGTGGACCAACACCAGCCGATGACATGGCTCCCCAAACCAACACAGACTGTGGAAACTTCACACTGGACTTCAAGCATCTTGGATTGTGTGCCTCTCCATTCTTCCTCCAGACTCTGGGACCTTGGTTTCCAAATGAGATGCAAAATTTGCTCTCATCAGAAAAGAGGACTTTGGACCACTGAGCAACAGACCAGTTCTTTTTTTCTTTAGCCCAGGTAAGACGTTTGACATTTGAAGCCCATGTCCAGGACCCGTCTGTGTGTGGTGGCTCTTGATGCAGTAACACCAGCCTCAGTCCACTCCTTGTGAAGCTCCCCACACATTTGAATGGCCTTTTCCTGACAATCCTCTCCAGGCTACGGTCATCCCTGCTGCTTGTGCACCTTTTTCTTCCACACTTTTCCCTTCCACTTAACTTTCTATTAATGTGCTTTGATACAGCACTTTGAGAACATCCAACTTCTTTTGCAATTACCTTTTGAGGCTTTCCCTCCTTGTGGAGGGTGTCAATGATGGTTTTCTGCACAACTGTCAGGTCAGCAGTCTTCCCCATGATTGTGAATTCAACTGAACCAGACTGAGAGACCATTTAAAGGCTCAGGAACCCTTTGCAGGTGTTTAGCTGATTAGAGTGTGACACTTTGAGCCTACAATACTGAACCTTTTCACAATATTCTAATTTTCTGAGATTCTGAATTTGGGGTTTTCATAAGCTGTAAGCCATAATCATCAAAATTATATCAAATAAAGGCTTGAAATATCTTACTTTGCTTGTAATGAGTCTATATAATATATTAGTTTCACCTTTTAAGTTGAATTACTGAAATTAATGAACTTTTGCACGATATTCAAATTTTTCGAGTTTCACCTGTAGGTAAGGTCTTTTCACCATTTACAGGTGAAACTAGAAAAATTCATGAAAAAAAGTTCACGTACTTCAGTAATTCAAATTAAAAGGTGAAATTAATATATTTAGTATATATAACTATATACATATGCATGATTATACTTATCAGAGGGCCAACATTTCTGTATTTAAAATCCTTTTTTTTATTGATTTCATGTAATATTCTAATTTTCTGAGATTTTGAATTTGGGGTTTTCATAAGCTGTAAGCCATAATCATCAAAATTATATCTTTTGCACAATATTCAAATTTTTTGAGTTTCACCTGTATTTTAGGAAGTTGTGCCAGGCTGTGCTCTCTTTTCTGTCATGTGTGACAGCAGTGGGACAGACACAGCCTCTGAGTCAGGTAGTCAGGATTTCACCAGCAGTCAGGGAGAGCATGATGCTCAGGGAGAGGAACTCTACGTGTTCAGCAGCTTAGCTCAGCCCCACAGTGAGCATGGTAGTGTTCTGTGCTGTCCAAAGTGCACAACATTTTATGATGCCTTCATTAAACTGAACCCGGATCAAGTGGTGGAACTAGAGAGAAACACTAGAAAACAGAGCATAGAACCACTCTGGCATGATGCGCATAACAGCAAGCACAGCCAGCAAGGTGCCTCAGCGTGAGACAACAGACCCTGCTAAGTTTCTCACTGAACACCTCTACCCAAAGTTCCAGGGGAGTGTGGCAACAAGGTATGGGAAGGAAAGCGAGGGACTTGCTAAGGAGCAGATTAGGGAGAGGGGCTGCATAGTGATGGACAAAGGGTTGGTAGTGTGTGCAGGAGACCCATGGCTGGCAGCAAGCCCTGATGGTATCATTGATGACAAGCTGCTAGAAGTAAAATGCCCTATCACACTCAGTGCTTGCACATCCCTTAATGATGCACTCACTGCCACAAACCAAGACATCAGAGTGGAGGGTGGGCAGTACATTGTGAACCCAAAAGGCCCCAGAGGTTACTACAGGCAGATACAGTTAGGGATGCACTGTCTCGGGCTGAAAACATCCTGTCTTGTTATTTGGACCCCAGTACAGCACCTGGAACTTGATGTGCCTTATGACAATGGTTTTGTCTCCAAATATATGCAAAGGCTACGTATTAATATTTTATCTATTGTGCAAAGACTGTTATCAATTCTCCGGTTGACCATACTGACTGGCAGGGTGTTCCGCAGAATTCTGAATGTCTTCAGTTTTCCTATGGCCCTTTACACGTGGATTCTCACTCGGGACATTTTTCTAGAGTGTGTCACCTCTAATCCTGTCAATTGTTTTCTTCCCTTTGTAGATGCTGGTACAAGAAGACGAACACATTTGGTGGCAAAATATTCAGGAAAATTGAAGCCTCGATCAGCCATTACATGGTCTCCTTGTTCAAGAGGGTCAATTAACCCTGAATTTTTTGTTATAACCTTGTCACTAGCACGACCACCCCAGACTTTTGATAAAAATGTAATAGCTCCTGTTGGACTAATACCAACAAGGAACTTCACAGTATTATGTGATTTGTAGTGGGAGTATGTGACTGCCCATGTTTGCAAACTAGTTGGCCTCTCAATGAACACTTCAGTACAGTCTATTATACATCTAACTTGTTGGAAACCTGTAGTCTTGAAGAGGGTGGGGAGATTTCTTCTGATATCTTTCCTGGATGGCCACCGGACAAGGCATTGTAACTCTTTAGCCATTATTTCGAGCCATTCATGAAAGATGTTTGAGACAGTTCCACAACTCACTCTGAAGCGAAAAGCGAGGTCTTTATGAGTTAAGCCTAGGCGAAGCTTCATCAGGACCACAAGAAACTGCTCGGGAAGGGTAAGTATGGTTGATGATGCGTTACATGTTGTTGTCAGGTAAGTGAGGAGGGTGAAGAACACAGAAGCAGATGGTAGACCAGTGTAAAAATGAGTGTGCTTGTCATCATTTAAAATAAAATCGGACGGACTGCCAAACATATTATCTTGTAGTCGTTTTTCTTGAGATTCCAGTTTCTTCTGCAGTGAAGCCATTTTTCTTTTTAATTCAACATTTTCATTTTGTAGCTGGTCAATGTCTGCCATTGACAGATCTGTACCCACAGCAGTGCATCCTTCTTCAGGGTCAGCATGGGTGACCTCTAAGGAAGGTGAATCCATAGACTCAACCACAGATGGTCTCCTCTGTCTCCTCTGGAATCGCTCCAACTTTTGTGAACCATCAATGTTGTTTTCATGAGCGAAAATTGATGGAACATAATCTGGATGGCATGGGTCCACTGATGGCGCACCTAAAATAAAGACAGAAACAGTTTGTGTTGACAGTATTGCACCTTGCTAAGCATCATACATACATGCTTGGCATAATCCATAACTTTTCACATGTCAATGAACATTGACCGGAATCTATAGCCTCGGCTGATGTAATCATTAGATGCACCTGAGGCCAGGCTATAAATGGATACGTCACCAGGTGTCGTCAGATACTTCTTTTTGAAGAGCAGTCCTGGGACGCCCCAGTGCGGCAAAGCAGCGCAACATCTCGTTCCGCCTTTTTCAGGGAACAAGGGTTACACATGTAACCCGAGACGTTCCTTTTACAAAAGGCTTCACTACGATGTTGCGCTGCTAAGCGATACGGGGAACGCAATACCCATGCCGCCGCACTTGGGGCTGTCCGGACCCCTACGGTTGTGCAGTGTACTCACAAAAACGCGAGAGGTCTCAGACATGAGCTTCAGATGTCGACTCAAGGGCGTAAGAGCCCGGAGTAGCATAAACATCTAAACCATTCAATTTTGATGAATGTGTGCGGAGAGGACCAGCCTGCCGCATCACAAACTTGTTCAGGCATTAGCTGAGATGTCGACTCAAGGGCATAAGAGCCCGGAGTGCAGAACATCCAAACTAAAAAAGTCCAATGAATGTGTGCGGAGAGGACAACCTGCCGCATCACACACTTTTTTAGGCATGGGCTGAGATGCCGACTCAAGGGCATAAGAGCCCGGAGTAGCAAAGCATCTAGCCCATAAAGTTCGATGAATGTGTGTGAAGAGAACCCTATCGCAACACAAACTTGTCATAAAAATGATGAATGTGAGCGGAGAGGACAAGCCTGCCGCATCACAAACTTGTTCAGGCATGAGCTGAGATGTCGACTCAAGGGCATAAGAGCCCGGAGTAGCAAAGCATCTAACCCATAAAGTTCGATGAATGTGTGCGAAGAGAACCCTATCGCACCACAAACCTGTCATAAAAACTGATGAATGTGAGCGGAGAGGGCCAGCCTGCCGCATCACAAACTTGTTCAGGTATGAGCTGAGATGTCGACTCAAGGGCATAAGAGCCCGGAGTGCAGAACATCCAAACTAAAAAGGTGCAATGAATGTGTGCGGAGGGGACAACCTGCCGCATCACAAACTTGTTTAGGCATGGGCTGAGATGTCGACTCAAGGGCATAAGAGCCCGGAGTGGCAAAACATCCAAACTATAAAAATCCAATGAATGTGTGCGGAGAGGACAACCTGCCGCATCACAAACTTGCTGCAGAGGGAGACCTCTAGCCAAGGTTTTAGAGGAGAGCCCTCTGGTAGAGTGCGCCCTGAAACCTACTGGCGAAGCTTGACCGCGCGCCTCTTTGAGGGCACCCCGCCCACCAAGCCGTGGCAAACCGCAGTGGCCACATAGAACCTGGCAGTGGCGAGGCAAGTGCCGCTGACAGTTCTTTCTACAGAAAATCCAGAACTGAAACAAACTGGCAGTTAGCTGGTTCTGTAATAAGAACTTTAGTAGAAGGAAACGTGCACATGCAGGTGCATTTGCGTTACTACGTTCAGCCCCTCCCAAGGGGGAGGGGGGGGGACTGGGCGACTCGGGGAGAAGTAGAGGAGACATTGCGCTATCAACAGAGGCGAAGAGGTCCTCTTCTGCCCTGTAAAATCTACCCAGATCAGTTCCAAGTGGAGGGAGCCCTAGCACTTGAAATGGTCTCGATAATCTCAAGAGAAAACCCCGTGAACCTCATTTGGTACCCTTAGGGGCCAGACATGAAAGGTTTCACAATTCGGGCCTGGGATGAAATATCGTCCCCTGTGCCTGAGACAGAAGGTCCCTCCTGTCCGGAATCGCCCAAGGCGAGCCGTCGAGGAGAGATATAATTTTTGAGAACCAAATCCTGTTCGGCCAGTGAGGCGCTATCAGTAAGAGGCAAGACCCTTGCTGGCGAACTCTGGCTAAGACTCCCGGGAGCAGAGAAATCGGGGGAAAAGCATACCGACACATTCTGGGCCATGTATGCGCCATCGCGTCCAGACCCAGGGGGGCTGGGTGACTCAGAGAGAAGTAGAGGGGGCATTGCGCAGTCTCTTGAGAGGCGAAGAGGTCCACTTCTGCTCTGTAAAATCTCTCCCAAATTTGTTGTACTACCCCGGGGTGGAGTTTCCACTCGCCCCTCGGTATGTTCTGTCTGGACAGCAAATCTGCTCCCACATTTAGGCGTCCAGGGATGTAAATTGCCCTGAGTGACAGGAGCTTGTCCTGGGCCCAAAGGAGAATCCGACGTGTCAGAAATACGGCTGATAAGAACGTGGGTCTCCTTGATGATTTACGTAAGAGGCTACCGCTGTATTGTCCACCCGCACCAAGACATGGCAGCCTCAGGAGGAGGTATTTCAGGGCCAGAAATACAGCCATCAACCCGAGACAGTGACTGAGACAACCGAGCTGACGACCCTCCTATCCCCTTAAGCTGGACGACCACTTAAGGCCGCTACCCCGCCCGTCAGGGAGGCGTCTGTCGTTAGCAGTCTGCGACAACAAGACGCACCTAGAGTGGGACCCAAGGCAGAAAACCGGGGTCTGAACCACATAGAAAGGGAACGAAGCCTGAGGCGCGTAACCCTATTTAGCCCAGGGGTTTTGGCCCTTGGAAGAAATCCCCTGGCTTTTGGCCACAACAAAAACGGTCTCATGAGCAGAAGGTCCAGAAGGATCACCGTGGACGCGTTCGCCCTGAGACCTGGAAATCGTTGATACTGATAACAGTGCAACCTAGCCTGACTTTGCTCAGGGTGATCTGAATGGACTCAATCCTAGCGGGAGACAGTTGTGCCTGCATAGTGATTGAACTCCATACGATGCCCCGATAGACAGTGTTCTGAGTGGGAGAGAGGACACTTTTCTTGGCGTTGAG
The DNA here is from genome assembly GCF_025860055.1 of Xyrauchen texanus. NCBI lineage: Eukaryota > Metazoa > Chordata > Actinopteri > Cypriniformes > Catostomidae > Xyrauchen > Xyrauchen texanus. The sequence continues at coordinate 25,390,526 of NC_068322.1, read as the reverse complement.
CCTCAACCCCAGAGAAACAGATGAGCTAAGACGATGTCCTTGTGCTGAACTGCCAGTTCCTGGAACTGCGCTAGGATCAGCCAGTCGTCTACGTAATTCAGAATGCAGATGCCCCGGAGTCGCAAGGAGCCAGCGCTACATCATGCATTGTGAATGTGCGGGTAAAAAGGGCTAGGCTGGGTGAAAGAACCTGACCCTGGAAGACTTCACCCCCGGAAGTGAAACTCAGGAACTTTCCATGTTGTGGCAGAACTTCTAAATGAAGTATAGAAGTGCGTCATAAGATCGATGGTGACCAGCCAAACGAGTTGTAGGGCTTGAGACACGACCGTCTTGACAGGCATCATCTTGGACTTGAACACCCACGGGTAGTTCAAGCTTAAGATCTAAGCCAGACGCCACCCCTCACCCTCCATGGGAAACGGGAAGTATTTAGTGTAATAACCTAACTCTCTCTCTGGAAGGGGAACACATACCATGGCCCCTTTAACCAGGAGATTGAGAGTTTTTTTTTTTTTTTTTACAAAAAAGAAATCCGGTTTACGGTAGTGAGAACACGCCGTTGAAACACGGAAAAGCGGCGAGAGAATTAAATCCTGACGCCCTTATAAGACCCACAGAAAAGGATATATCAGAAGTTTCCACGCTGCCAGGATCTCTGAGATGGGTATTATATTTTAACACTTCCTGTTGAGGGGTTGTCGGGTGTTTCGCATCCTGAATAAAATGCAGGAACAGCGAAAACACCCAATTTTGATGGAAGCCTCTGCAACCCGAAACACCAAGAGGTGGCGGGAATGGAGGGGCTTCGAGGGGGTACCGGGAGGGGTGAAGTGAAGCACGCGCCCGTCCCGAGGGAGCTACCCCTAATCTAGGCGCAAGACCGTCAGGGTCTTCTCTTACTAGAATTTATAGTCCTGAGGGCTGGCAAGGGTGGCGAGACTGTCCCCAATCCCTGGGAGGAGGAGCACGACTCGCCACGCTTTGCTTTTGAGCCTCCCTTCAGTCAGGACCGAGGTGGGTCTGAGGCTTGCTTGTCAAGCGCAGAACCCACACTCAGGTCGTCCAGGAGGTCAGCCTGGTATGCCTGAAAAACAGCATAGTGTGCAGAGCAGCACCAGCCTGACCTGCTGCTTGATAAGCCCTTCCCACTAAAGTGGAGGTTGTCCTATAAGGCTTTGAGGGGAGAGAGGGCTTCTTAAGTGACGATGTCGAGCCAAGCGAGAGATAGCCCGCAAGCGTCTCTTCGACCGGCGGCATCACTGAATACCCCCGTGCCTCAGCACCCACGATAGTCGAATATAATGACGTCGAGGGTATGTGAACACGGGAAGAAAATATATATATATTTTTTATATATTATTTATTTATTTATTTTTTAGGGGTTCTCCATGAGCGAAAAAGCTCTTCAAGGAGGTTATCAAAGAAAGGGAAGGGACCCATGAGGCGTTCCCTTTCTTAGACTGGAAGATAAAATCTATCCCCTAAATGGAGCGTTTGGGGGTCTCTTTTTCGCGTGGCCAGTCCAATCTGGCAACCGCACGAGTAACAACATCGAGCAATTCCTCCGTAGATTTTTTATCGCGGACGGAAAGCTCGGAGGCGGGAAGAGAATAGCGATCCACCTCATGATCCGAAGAAGCGTCGGAACGCGCTTCGAGATCATGTGAAGGACCAGCTGGGTTTGGGGAGAGAGTGAGAGAAAGGGATCAACCCGTCTCTTGCTCCTCAGCCAAATCCATGCACGAGCCCCACGAACGATCTTTTCGTGAGTGCTGACTCCCGGAAGCAAGCGAGGCGAGCACGCCCTGCAGCGTGCTCTACCCCCAAACAAACAGCAAAAACTGATGTGTGCCGTCTTCAGCTATAGAGCAAGAAGAGGGGAACACGCACCGTTTGCTTTCAGTCATTCTCTCTTTCTTTCTTTTTTTTTTTTTTTAGAAATATATATATATATATATATAATATTTTGTAAACAGAAGAGAAAAATAGAACAACGTTCACTGCACACTGCCTAACTGAATCTATCTCCTAACAGAGGAAAGAAAGTTTTGACAGGGTGTGTGAAACACACAGAAACAGAATCGCTCTGAAAAAAGAGTTTCTGACGACACCTGGTGACGTATCCATTTATAGCCTGGCCTCAGGTGCATCTAATGATTACATCAGCCGAGGCTATAAATTCCGGTCAATGTTCATTGACGTGTTCCACACATTTATTCAGCTCGGCTCACAGCTAAAGCTGTTCCCCCCGTAGCGCTTAGCAGCGCAACATCGTAGTGAAGCCTTTTGTAAAGGGAACATTGTGGCTCTTATGTTTGATAGATATCAGGTATCATAACGCTAGTTTAAATCATAACTAAAGCGTATCAACTACAACATTGGGCTAACGTTACTGTGTAAAATTAATGTATACAATGTTAGCTACGTGTGTAGTAATCAATTTAGTTAATACATAACTATTGCAGGCTTGTTACTGGTCAGCTAGCTATTATCTGTTGCTTATCATGAGTTTGTTACCTGTAACGAAGTGAGTGATACAGATCCTTGAATTCTTGCCTGGCTGCCAAGGCTCTCTTCGCACAGCGATGATCCATGCTCGCCGTCTCCCTTCGTTTTTAGGAAACCGAAACATTTTTATTTTCGATAAGTTATTTGTTCCAGAGGTCAGGTTGCATCCCACAGCACAACAACCTGAGCCCAACTTCAGTCTACTCATCACCTTAATTTTAACTGCGTTTGTAGTCGGCGCCATACTTTGTTACCGATAAACAAACACAGACCGAAAGTTAACTTCGGGCCAGCGCGTAACCCTGGCAATGCGCGTGCGTCCAGATAAAACCGTCATGCACCACATCTGAGCTGTCTGGATACAAAAGGACATAAGGTCTTTTGTGCATGTCCTTGTTAAATGTTCTCATTTTTTGGACAGCTTGTTTCAGTAGATCAAGTGCTGCTACCTCTAGGTCTGTAAATAACGGGAGTGTTTTCCCTCCTAGAGGTTTTAAATCAGTTCCATCAGTTCCATGTGGCCCCATCAATCCTAAGTTTATCTACAAAGATATAATTAATGTATAGGTAAAATAAATATATATATATATATACACACACACACACACACAAATACATATAGAACATTGCAAAATTGTATAGAACGGTCAGTACAACTTACCTGGACGTGTTTTCTTTCTTTAAGCCTATATTTTCCTTTTGGCCCATAGTTAAAAGACTGTCGTTCTTTTGACTTCGAGCTTCTGTACTCCATGAACTGTTTGTATGATGGGCATGGTTGTTCTGCTGAAATGGACAGAGTTCCGTTTCAAAATAGAAAGTTAGAAGCTGCTCGAAAAATCATTAGCATTACTACTCACTTTTATTCACATGTCCTCAGATAGCTAGCGTTTTGCTACACTTACTTTGCTTAGCGCTGTCGAGAAGTCCCCTGTGTTTCCGTCTGGTCCGCGTCCTTTAAAAACTCCAAACACCGACCACACGTAAAGCAAAACCGCGTTAAGCTGTTCATGTGTTTGCCACAAAACGGGCAAAACATCCCTCGGCCGCAGTCCATGTTCGGTCACCATAAACTTAATTCACGCCATATACTCCACATTGACAACACGAATCACCCGCTTTCACCTCGTCACTTCCGGTATGTGTGGTACGTTCCCTTTCCGTGAGGAATCTATCGTTTGTAAATTAGTTTCGGGACTGGTAAAAGTGTTTTGCGTCTTGTTAATTTGTTTTCTAAAATGTGAATTTGTTTTGTCCTTGGTAAAACTGTTTTGCCCATGTAATTGTGTTTTATGGTAGGTAAAAATGTTTTCCAAAATGTAAATTTGTCTCGAGCTTTGTAAAAGTGTTTCAGTCTTTTTAATGTTGCTTTGAACTTCCCGGCCACCGTAGTAATAAAGCCGAGGTGTTCCATGGAGCATCTAAAATTACAATTCAGAATCATGCATACATTTTTAATCATGTATACGGTTTCTGTTCCCTTTATGTCTTTGAGTGATGAACTCTTCATCCAATAAAATCATCTTTATGCCCACCCTAGTTTCGTCATCACCATCTCCCCTCTAGCTGGTCGACCTGACCTAACTTGCTTCAATGATGGCAAAAGATGATGACTATTTAATTTTATATGTATAAAACACACTGTAATCACTTCACATGTTTTCATATTTTATATTAACTAACAATTATTATTTTCTGCATTCATTTGATTAGTATATTGTGAAAGACTCCACAACACTAGGGAAGGAGGACACAGGGAAGCGGGTTTTCCAGACTCCGGTAAGAAACTTCAGCTAATGTGTATAATTTCTGCACCACTAATGTCACCAAACTGAATTGCAAAAATAAACTTGTTTATAAACTGTGTTTTTCAAACACTCCCCTTTGTCTGCTATTGATCAAACAAATAGATAGTCCCGCCCCAAAGTCACGCCATTGGTCGAGTCAACATCATTGTTGTGTGTAGCTGGATGGGTTACTCAAAACAATAAGCATTTTTTTACAGTGCCAAAGATAAGTGCAGATGTGTTACCTACAAATGGCTTACATATAGTTTTCTCTGTAAAGTAAGCTGGGATTGGAGAATGTATTTTAACATAAAAAATAATTACATACTTCTGCTTTAAACAATGTTCATGAAAATAATTGCATTTTTTTTCTTCTTTAAATGCAGTATGTGTCAATTTTCACTGAACATGTTAATTTTAGGACAGCAGACTAGGGATGGGGAAATGAAGCCTTGTAAATTTCTGAGGCTTTTCCCTGATTGTTCCAGGAAAAGATAAAAAGCTGTGTCAAAACGGTGTCATCTGTTGGTTAACACAAAATAAAGCAGCAAAAAACTTGATGATGAAACACCAACCACACACCTCATTGATGTAGTTTCAATGATGTAGCACAAATAAAAGCTTAACGTGTGTGTGCGTTTTTTAGGTTACAAACTGGTAATTACAAGGATATTATGCTATAAATGTGGTTTATTGGAATATTTCTAGTGTCCTCATAATTCAAATCACTTAAAAAAAACATACTAAATTATGTTTTTTTGAAAATTTTGTGAGGGTTAGGCTTAGGGGTAGGGTTTGTGTTGGGGGATAGATTCTATATTTTGTACAATATAAAAATAATTTTGTCCATGGAGAATTCCTCATAATGATAGCTGCACAAACAAGCTGTAATAATTGGTATTATCTATACTACTTCTATGACAAGGAACCATCTGACCAGTGTTGTTGTGTCACATACACCTGCTTTCATTGTAAAGGCACTGGCTGCACTTTTGCTGAGCACTGAAAATGGATTGAGTTATCGTTCTTTCCACACTTTGGTTTGTGTGTGTGTGTGTGTTTGTTTTAATGATTACGAGGTAAAGAGCACTTTTCAAGCAAGCCACATCAATTGGCACCCTGCCACTCTGGAATCAGCCAAAGCAGGCAACTGGGCCAAAGGGGCAGCAGGCCAGTGACTCAATGGTTAACGCATCTGACTACGGATCAGAAGATTCTAGTTTTGCACTCCCTGACTGTCACGTCAATACGATGCCACGTTCCCCTGGAACCATTAGCTCTGTGAATTAGGAACATGCGGTCAATGTACTGTGACTTCGATAGCTCAGCTGGTCAGGCAGAGGACTGTAGGAGTTGCAAATCCTATCCACCTGTACTGTACTTGAAGAATGAATGATATTTGGTATGTAACATTTTGAAGTGAATTTTAAATTGACCTCATTCTAACACCATTATATATAAGAATATTTGGTATGCGACATTTAGAAGTGAATTTAGGGTCTCGAAATATGTGAGCTATGAACTAAATGAAACTGTCCTTATTGTACCTTATTAGGTAATGAAATATAAAATGGAATTAGTCGCGTTCGACAACCGTTATAAATTAGATAAATGTCAAATAACTAGATTTGTCTTAATAGATAATCGAAATACAACGTCTAGTTGTATCAGCTCACAACTGTAAGGAATTAGCTTTAATCAGTGAATTATGATTAATTCACTTATTGGAGTGATATTCTCATGGCTTATTGAAAATAATATCACACGTATTTAGGTACAGCTTTGAAGTAAAATCTTTAATAAACAGGGAAGAGATTATTTATCAAAATATAGCACAGTTAAGTCGTTTTTGAACACAGACAAGCTTTATTACTATTCTAAATATAAATCTAATCTAACACATATATACATTATACAGGTTGGTGAAAAGAGTGACACTGTGAAATAAAATGATCAGTACAGTGAAAATGAACTTTATGGAGTCTGTTGACAATCCCTTAAGAACCATTTATCCTTCTTTGAGGCTACATCGATATGCTATCGGATTACCCAAATTATTAAATGAATACACCAGCACTTTGAGCACAATATTGGAGATGTACTTGCATGTCTTTTGTGGTGTTTCCTTGCATTCTTTGTGTTGCTTGGTTCTTGGTGCTTGGTTCGTTCCATTAATGTTTTTGACCTCTGTATGTTCAAATTTATTGTCTGTATGAATGATGAGGTTAGCTGTGAAGCGAGGCCTTCTCATTCCTTCTCAGGACGTTGAGTCCCGAGCTTTCTTGGGCCTCACAATGCATGGACCTGGCAGTCAGCGGAGTGACCAGCATGTGCTGGCAGAAGAGAGAAGAGCCGAAGGAAAGACAAGAGAGCGTGTTCTTCCTGTTCGGAAATATTTGAACTGAAATTGGCCGCATCCCAATCAAAAGTGACTTTTCAGAGTCACATGGTCAACTGGGCTGTCTTTTCTGACAGTCGATTTATGGTCCTTTGTTCCAGAGTCTTAAAAATGTCCCGCTCAAAATGTCACAAATTGCAGACAATGCAGGCAGACAAAGGTTGAGGATCCAAATGCAGCTTTCTTTATTATAAACAAAACACAAAGGAAAACCCTCAATGGGGAAATAAACATGAACAGAGAACTAGGGCAGGGAACACAGACCAGGCGAACTACATTAACAAACATTCAACGATAGACAAGGACTGAACCAAAAACCGGGGTATAAATACAAAGGGGCCAATGAACAAACAGAACTCAAAACAAGATAACGAGATGACAAACAGAAGCAAATGGCAAACTACTGAGGACAGGTGAAAACAATGACAGAAAACACGAACGCTAACAAGAAGACTGTGGAGCTACAAAAGGGACAAAAGTGAAAACTATGGAATAACAAAAGGGACAAAAATGGAAAACAAGGGGCAACGGTAAAACAAGACAAGGTCATACATAACACAAAAATAGTGCATATTTAATCATGAGCTTTTATATCTTGAGAACGGTACAAGAGACATGATATTTGTTGTCATCAGCTTTCTCCGCATATGCCAGCGAACACTTGCATACTAAACATTAAATTTTTTCAAGGCTGTTATACATGTAGGTAACAAAACATGAAAATCCCTGGTTACAAAATCATATTGGTTTTACACATCATTGTATTTTATCAAGTTAAGCCTTATAGTTACCATTCTTAGTAGAATGAGATGAATCATACAAAATTAAAGATTATATTTATCAATTATAGGCGATTGCACATCGCTACACACATTTTAAAGAGGTCCATCAGTCTATAATCAGTAATTTGTCAGGTACAAACGTTACCACAGTTCAAAGCAATTTTCAGCATTATCTAGCAAGGCTAGATTAAGATGATATGTCTTAGAGTTGTGCAAATCTGATGGTCCTTGTAACATTACACAGTACAGCCTGGCTTAAATATTGAATTGCTACTGTTTCTAAAAAACTTAAAGCACTGTTTACTCTGTTCTCTATTTAATTACTAGCTCTTGAATAATTTCTTTACAAGCTTGAAGCAATTTTTTACAAGAGAAACACTGAAGGCCACATTGATATGATGTAAATACTTTTTTATATAATTTTGTAAATGAATAGTGTTTATTGCATATTTGCTTACAAGCGCAATACCAACTTAATATAGAACTGTTAATGAAGCTTTTTGTCTGCTCGTTTTGCTTTTTACTTAGCATGTGAGAAACAGGTTATATAATTTTTATATTTATTAAGCAGATTTTTAACAGGATTTATTTTTTGCAAAAATATCAAGGTGCTGGTTGATTTGTATGGTATTCATTGTGGAATTAGGACATATTGTGGAATTAGGACATTTTAAATGTATATATTTGATTTACAACTTTATTGCATTTTTGCATAGATTGAAGCAGAGAACATTTAGTCAGAATCTCTAGTAAATTATGTTACTTTGTTTAATACCCTTATGTCCAGGTTTTGTAAATCACTGAAATAAGCATTTTTCTTCAGAATCGTAATCTTTATTCAAAGCAAAAAATCAATGATTCTCAATTTATCCAGAATCGGGCAGCTCTAGTCAATTGAAATGTAATTTTTAGACAAAGTTTCTATATTTCAGTCACATTTTAGTTTTAAAGGGGACCTATTATGCAAAATGTAATTTTACATGGTTTTTGTACATAAATGTGAGTCGGCAGTGTGTGTACACAACCACCCTACAATGTTAAAAGTTTACCCACTCCTCTTTCTTATATTTCTATTAATCAAAAAGAGTGCCAAAATGAATGGTTTTAATTTCTGCTCTAACGTGACGTCATGTTAGAGCAGGCCTCGCCCACCACTGGTGACGGACTCCACCCTATTATCATAGATCCTCCCCTGAGAGATCTACACACAGTCTGCAATTTATTTCCGCGCTGGAGCAGATACAGTGAGAAGAATAATGTCTCAGCTTCATAAGCGTCATAAGTGTTCTGTTGTTGGCTGTAAACGTGAACATAGAGTCTTCATGTACTCCCGGCATCAGAGCCACTGAAGACACCGTGGACAAGTTTTGTTTTTGAAGGAAATGTGCCCCAAAACATAAAAAAATGTGTGTATGTTTTTTGCAAATCATTTTGCACCGGACTGCTTTGTGAATGAGTGTCAATATAAAGCAGGATTATCAAAAAATTTGATTCTCAATCGTGGATCAGTACCAACTGTTCGTGTTCCAGCTTTATATCCTGAAGATGTAAGTATCTCACTTTTATATTTTGTGAATGTTTGCAAATCACCTTACCTTGCAGCTAAAGTTACCACTGTCTCTGACTGTATTCACAGAGACCAGATATACAAATATATATATTCATATATATATGGCTGAACTCCAGTATTTACACTGTCAGTCATATTTGTTCTGATTTGTTGTTGCTGTAGTATCTGAAGCGCAAGCTGTAAAGGCACATCCCTCTGGAAAGAGGGTGGAGAGCAGCAGCTCATTTGCATTTGAAGGTTGGTGCACAGATGTCACGGTGTTGAAAAAATCATGCAGCCCTCACTTAGAGACATTATTTATAAACTGTAAATCTATCTATTCACCGCAGGAGTTTTTCTCGTTTGTTCTGGTCGCTGTTTACATTCCACCTCAGGCCTGTGTTAGTGAGACGTTACTACACCTAGCTGACCGGATAACTAACTTGGAGAAAAAACATCCAGACTCCATTGTTCTTGGGGACTTCAACAGAGCAAACCTCAGCCATGAACTCCCAAAGTACAGACAGCATATTAAGTGTCCCACCAGAGACACTAACACTGGACCACTGCTACACTACATTAAAGGATACCTATCGCTCCACTCCCTGTGCAGCCCTGGGACTCTCTGATCACTGTCTGGTCCATCTTATCCCGACACACAGGCAAAAACTGAAATCTGCTAAACCTGTTGTAAAGACTGTGAAAAGATGGACCAACTAGTCAAAGCTGGAGTTACAGGCCTGCTTTGACTGTACTGACTGGAATGTTTTTGAGGCTGCAGCCACTGACCAGGACGAACTAACCGACACTGTGACATCTTACATCAGTTTTTGTGAGGACATGTGTGTGCCGACTAAAACCTTCCGCACATACAACAACCAAAACGTACATAAGCGTACTTAAATCTCCATGGCGGCGTATGCTCCCGCCACATGTCACTACTCGCCCGTCGTCTCCTCCTTTGGAACCAGCAGTGACCCAAGTCGCTGCACGCCACTCATATCCCCGGCAACCTCAATATGGTAGCGGACGCACTGTCACGACAACGCTTGCCCGGTGGAATGTGGAGGCTTCACCCCCAGTCGGTCCAGCTGATTTTGGAACATTTCAGCAAGGCCCAGGTAGACCTGTTTGCCTCCTGAGAGACCTCCCACTGCCTGCTCTGGTATGTCCGAACAGAGGCTCCCCTCGGGGCAGACTCACTGGCACACAGCTGGCTCTCAGGCTGCGCAAGTACACATTTCCCCCAGTGAGCCTTCTTGCACAGGTGCTGTGCAAGGTCAGGGAGGACGAGGAGCAAGTCACCCTAGTGGCTTCATACTGGCCCACCCAGGCCTGGTTCTTGGACCTCGTACTTCTCACAACAGCCCCTCCCTGGCGAATTCCCCTGTGGAAAGATCTTCTTTCTCAGGGATGGGGCACGCTCTGGCATCCCAGATCTCTGGAACCTCCACATCTGGCCCCTGGATGGGATGCGGAAGATCTAGCTGGTCTACCACCTGCCTTCATAGACACAATCAACCAAGCCAGAGCCCCCTCTACCAGGCAACTTTACGCCCTGAAGTTGTGCTTGTTTGCAAATTGGTTTGTTTGCTTCCCAGGCTGAAGACTCACAGAGGTGCACAGTTAGGTCAGTACTCTTATTTCTGCAGGAGAGACTGGAGGGGAGGCTGTCCCCTTCCACCTTGAAGGTGTATGTTGCTGCTATCTCGGCCCACCACGACGCAGTAGATGGCAAGACTTTGGGTAAGCACGACTTAATCATAAGGTTCCTAAGAGGCACCCGGAGGTTAAATCCTTCCCGGCCAAGCCTATTCCCCTCCTGGGGTCTCTCAGTGGTCATCTCGGGCTTGAATCCATTGGACTCAGGACCCTCTCTCTAAAGAAAGCCCTGCTGATCGCGCTCCCCTACATCAAGAGGGTCGAGGACCTGCAAGCGTTCTGTCAGCGACACTTGCTTGGAGTTCGGTCCGGCAGACACACATGTGATCCTAAGACCGGGCTACGTGCCCAAGGTTCCTACCATGCCCTTCAGAGACCAGGTAGTGAAACTTCAAGCACTACCCCGGGTGGAGGCAGACCCAGTCCCTTCGTTGCTGTGTCCGGTACGTGCTTTGCGTACCTACTTGGACCGCACGCAGAGCTTTAGACATTCTGAGCAGCTCTTTGTCTGCTTTGGTGGACAGCGGAAAGGGAACGCTGTCTACAAACAGAGGCTTTCCCAATGGGTGGTGGATGCCATTTCATTGGCCTATCACACCCAGGCCGTGCCCCCTCCCCTTGTGGGTCTGAGCACATTCAACAAGGAGTGTTGCGTCCTTGTGGGCACTGGCCAGAGGCACCTCCCTGGCAGACATATGTAGAGCAGCGGGTTGGGCGACACCTAATACCTTTTGCGAGATTTTCAATTTCAGGTTTAAGTCAGCATCGTCCCGTGTTTTCTCAGGTCCGAACCGGTATAACTCGGTATAGGCTGATGGACTGACCTGGTGGATCGATTGCACCTAGCACCCTTTCCCTCGTCCGAGGTAAAACTGTGCACTTTCTCTCCCAGGAGATCCCGTTCATTCGGATCCCTGGATGACTCCTCCCTAGCTCTGTAGGTGCTCCACAGGTCGGGACTCCTGCGTGGACTGTATGTATTGTCCGCGGTATGGTCCCCTTACGAGTGGACTCGCGTCTCCCTTAGGCAGTTACAGCTGCCCTCCGGTCGCTGTGTTGTAGCAACTCCCCCCTCCTTGAGGCTGGATCTACCACCGCGCCATTTTTCCACAAGTTACCTGAGTGGCCCATGTGATGTATTTCGCCACTTTTACCTCCCCCTTCCTGGGCAGGTGTGGTCTCTGCAGGGTCTTTTGGCCCTGAAAGAATAGGAAACTGGGTAAGACCCCCTTCCCACGATGCGTGTAAGGGCCCCAGCCGTTTGGCTCTATGCGAGAAACATAGAGAGAAAAGAGGCCCAGCTTGGCTCATTGGCATGGGCATGGCGTGATTTAAATTGGACCCCTAGTGTCGCTTCTTCGACGCAACGTCGAAGTGAGCGACAGACGGAGAACATCTAGGTTATGTATGTAAACTCCATTCCCCAATGGAGGGAACGAGACTTTGTGTCCTCCCGGCCATGTCGCTGAGCCGAGCCACTGTTGTGGCCGGACCATTTCCGGCTCCTCAGAAAAATCCTGAATGAACTAGACGTATTTCCCCGCCTTTATACCCGTATGTCTGGGGACGGTGTATGCAGATTCTGTCTGCCAACTTCTCATTGGCCTTTTTTCATAGATCAGAGGTATATTCGGTGCTCAAGAGAGACCCCTAGTGTCGCTTCTTCGACACAACGTCTCGTTCCCTCCATCGGGGAATGGAGGTTACATAACCTAGACATTTCCTGTTATGTTTTTGGCCAAGGAAATATCCATTAGCCTCATGTGTACTCGCAAATCTATTATAAAAGTAAAATAGCTATGTCCCTGTTTATTCATACAAATATTCTGCCTCTGTAGACGTGGTATAGCGAGGGAGAATACCGGAGCTTGAGGAATCAACTCTCCTTTTGGACAGTGGTGCATAATACGGAGTTGAGAGGGTTACTTTTGAAATATATTCCACTACAGATTACAGAATACATACTGTAAAATGTAATTTGTAACGTATTCCGTTAGATTATTCAAGGTCAGTAACATATTAGAAATACTTTGGATTGCTTCTTCAGCACTGGTAGATTTTTTTTCACTTGTTATGACTATAACTGGCTAGAAATAGTATTTTGGTTTAGCATAAAGCTGATAATTTACACAAGGTTTATTTCTATTTCTTCTGCTCCAAACTTACTTCTCTGTCTCCTCGTATGAATGTAACACATCATAAGAAAATGTTTCACCACTGTTCAAATGCACTTTGGATCGGATCATTTATATGTATAAATGTTTTGCATCTGAAAGGACTAAATATTAAATGAAACAAATGACAATACAATGTAACGTAATCTCTTCAGTAATCAAAATACTTTTTGAATGTAACTGTATTCTAATTACCAATGATTAAAATTGTAACTGTAGTGGAATAAAGTTACTTATATTTTGTATTTTATATACGTAATCCTGTTGCATGTGTTCTGTTACTCCCCAACCCTGATAATACATGGTTAAAGTCGTACTGTAATAATGATATTCTGAAGCTCACTGACAATGTAAGACACATGAGCAAATCAAATGACAGAAACCACGTTAACAAAGAACACGTCGTGACTCAAGTCCTCAAACTTTCTCCTCAGTAGAAAACTTACCTGTACAAGTTTGTCTAGATCACATAAATGATTCTGAATCTATGTGGTGGCACATATGTAGAAAATTAAAAAATATGTGAAACAAAATCATAAATTAGTTATAATTATAACTGGAACATAAAGAACATGTTGATGTGTGTTCATGCATTTACGACAAGTGCAGTTTTACATAGAGATGGTGACTGGCTCGTGTGATGTGAGTTTATCACATATGCAGGCTAAAACAGTTAAGTATCCCATTGTTAAAAAGAACAAATATCCATCCATCCATGAAAAATCATGTGAATTGCTCCAACACCTAAATTATGATGAATTTTGATAATATAACACTAGAGGACAATACCTGAGAAAATTTTTATAAATAAACTTAAAATAAATGGCAAGAAGGCACTGTTGTTTACAGTGGAAAGTTATGTCATTTTTTATTTCCTTGATTTATTGTATAGGCCTGTATACAACACTGTGATAGACAGACAGACAGACACAGAAACAGTTAGTACTAAAATAATAAAAATGAATAAAACTGCATAACTTTTCTAAAAGCAATATCCAACATTGAAGTAACATTAATAAACCCTACATACTGGTATTGTTATTGTGTGTATGGTTTCTTGTACAATACACATTGAAAGGGTGTGTGTGTGTGTGTATCACTTTTTGGGGACCAAATGTCCCCATAAGAACAGTAAAAGCCAACATTTTTGACCTTGTGGGGACATTTTGTCGAGCCCATGAGGAAAACAGCTTATAAATCATGCTAAATTATGTTTTTTGAAAATGTCAAAATGCAGAAAGGTTCTGTGAAAGGTTCTAACCTGTGTGGGTTAGGTTTAGGGGTAAGGTTAGGGGATAGAATATATAGTTTGTACAGTATAAAAACCATTATGTCTATGGAAAGTCCCCATAAAACATGGAAACACAATGTGTGTGTGTGTGTGTTTGTTTGTTTTGTGCCAATAAAGTAGAAAACACAAAACTGCTAGAAAACATATCGTGCTTGTGTGTCAAGACGTTGCATGTTAAACGGCACTTAAATTAGTCACTGGCACATCCCTATTGCTGAAATGAGCTAAATTAACTTTTGTCAGTTTATTTTTCTGCGACTAAACCCATTTTACCATAAAACAAAATAAAAAAAATCTGTTTCAAATTGTCTTATGGACTTAGGAACTGCAAATTTAAATGTTTAATTTAATAAAATTTAGATGAGTCATTGTGAATTTTTGACAAATAACCATAAAGTGTCTTTCACTACTTATAACCTTCTCTTTTGTGTTAACTTGTTAACAGCACAAATGTCAGAGAATTCAGAACTGAAGAAACTGGAACGAGTCATATATGTTCGACTGGTCAAAGTAGACCAGAAACGTTCACATATCAAATCCATGCTTTTTGGTCTTGTCCCACCAAACGACTCTTCCGTTGAGTTTCTGTTAAATCCTTGCCAGAGCACTAATTGGATGATTTGTGCATGAAGTTAAAAGATGGCAAATATAATGGTGTTATTTAAATGTACCAGTAATTTGCCAGTTGATGTTTTGTTTAAATTTTGAATGCAGCATTTGTCATTCTTTTATTCACATCAGTCCCAGAAGCTTGCATTTTATAAATTTTATACTGTTTTAGTGGTCTTCACATAAGAAAATGTAGCTCGCAAAGCACTAAAATATAATTGATTTATTTCAGATCCATCACCTAAGTATTCTTGGTAGCAAAACTCCGGTGATGCTGTATGGAAGGTGTTGCGCACAGTTGTCACAAACAATGTGTGGGCTCAGTACAGCATGAAGGGTCGGAAGGGAAAGAAAAGTCCTGGAAATTTAGGGCTTTTCACATGGCTTATCCATAGTTTAAAGGAGATGTTAAACCAGGGTTAAGGAAAATGGTGTCCATTATAATCAATTAGAATGTATACTCTGGATCTGTCACCACATTGCGTTGCACAAACAATAGAACAGGGTTCCAATATGTCAATGAAATACCTCTTTTGAAAATAAAACGGGATACAAGTTATTCAGACATTTTAATCATTGTTGAAGTCTACTCAAGTCCAAAGCTGTTTGTCTGTGCTTTATGTAAATTTACAATTATTAATTTATTATAACCTTTATTTAACAAGGATAACCTCTCTGAGATTAAACATCTCTTTTACAGGAGTGTCCTGGCCAAGATGGGCATCAAGTAAATAAAAAATTCACAACCTAATTAAAATCAACAGAATTCTGTCAAATTTAACAGAAGCTTTTATCCAAATCGACTTACAAATGAGGAATACAACAAGCCATTTATCAGCAATAACATGTGAGGTGATAACAATACAAGATTCCAAAGTGATTCAGAAAAGTACAGGCAAGAACAGGGAGAGAAGAAAATGTAAAAGTTTGTCATTGTGCAAGTGTAGACAGACTCAAGCTCATGTGCCATCTGCCTTGCACAGAGTAGAAAGAGTGTTATTGTACTGTCAGTTGAAATAAGAATGCCCTGGGTTAAAATTCTCAGGTTAAAATTTGTGTAGCTGTTCAGCATTATATATAATCAACATGTTAATATTGTGTAGTTTGACTTCAATCGATTGCATCTAAATTTAATTTAGTGCCGTAGGCTAATTTCAGCATTATACATTTGCAGATGAAGAAGCTCAGCAAATGTGAATAGAGGAAGATTTTAAAATGCTAGTATTTCTAAAAGTTATCTCTGCATTAAACATATATATATATATATATATATATATATATATATATAAACATAGATTTGACAGTCTTATCTAATTTTGATTAAAAAAAGTGTAGAACATTCTGAGAATGTATTTTTATTTTTTTCAGTTCACTGTAGGGGCAGGTTAATTAAAAGTGCAATAATAGAAAATAATAGGCAATAATTAGGCAATAATACATAGACCTAATAATGTTTTTTTTTGTTTGTTGGTAATTTATTAATTTGATTTTGATTTTAATTTAATGTTTTTTTTTTTTTTTTTTTCTGGTAATTTAAAAAAATACATTTTCGTTTGGTCATTTTATATTTTTAAATAATTTTTTTTTTTTTTTTGCATCTAGCAATTAATTTAATTGATCAAACCCAGAGAATTCTGCCGATATGTTTCAAAAGTAAGCTATAAAAATTATTTAATTTACTCTTGGACTAATGTTAGTGTTCTAATAAAGCACATTGTAGCTTTTCTTCTAGTATTGTGTATTTATTTTTTCTGCATGGAAGGCTGTGATATTTAAAAGCATACTGAAATAACTTTAAAGTGGAGAGGTAGTTAGGCGCTAATTTTGCCATGGAGCGAACACGGAGCGGGTTTTCTCTAATCCAGGAGCGAGGAGTCCATTCTATTCTGCATATCGCCCCCTGCAGTCTAGCAAAAATGACAAATATTGATCTGATTCTCAACCACACCTATCATATCACTTCTGAAGACATGGATTTAACCACTGGAGTCTTATGGATTATCTGGGATGGCATGAGGGTGAGTAAATGATGAGAGAATTTTCATTTTGGGTAAACTATCTCTTTAAAGTGATAGCTCAGCCATAATTTAATATTCTGTCATTATTTCTCTACCCTCATGTTACTCCAAACCAGTGTGAGGCTTTGTATTGCGTGTCAAAGAGTGAAAGACCTCAGGTAAAAGCAGAGGTGGTGGTGTATGTTTTATGATCAACAAATCCTGGTGTGATCAGAGGAGCATTTCTCATGCGTAAGTGTTGACCATTCTGGCTACCGAAGAAATTCACAGCGGTCATTATCACAGTTGTGTACATCCCCTCACAAGCCGACACAGACACTTCACCCAGCAGTTCACCGTCGTGAGGAAACAGACGGAGGCTATTTCACATATCCCTCAAGCCTGCCGCTGTGGGCCATGCCCCGTCTGCTTGCCGAGGGCATCCTCCTGCGGCGAGGAAACACCAAGCTGCTCCGCCTTAACCCGGGCCCAGCTCTCAGCCCACGCGTCGAGCACACCGCAGGGCGGACCCTCCGCCCTCAGCCCCACGACTGTTCCCCGGCCGCCCGGTTCGGAAGAGTCCAGAGGACGCGGCTACAGGACCTCCTACTCAATCACGAACCCGCCCCCAGCCGGGAGTGCGGAGCAAGGTTAGTGCTTTGAGTCTTTTCTCAGCACTAGAGCCTTGGGACGCGTCCGCGCCTCCTGATACCATACTACCTGCTCCGCCCCGCTGCGAAGCCACACCGGCTATGTAAAAAATAATCGTCCCCTATTGTGCCCCTAGCACTGAGCTAGGATGCATGGCTCTCACTTCCCAACCAGTCACGCTGGCTGGCCCGGACCATCCGACTCGGTAACGCAATTCAGTTTGCCAGGCCCCCGCCCCCCTTCACGGGCGTCCACTTCTCCGCAGTACACGGCGAACATGCCAAATCCCTGCGTGCGGAAATCGCTACTCTTCTACTCAAAGACGCGATAGAGCCTGTCCCTCCAACCGAGATGAAGGGTTTCTACAGAGATTACTTCATCGTACCCAAGAAAGGCGGCGGCTTACGACCGATCTTGGACTTGTGAGTTTTCAACCGAAGCCTCAAGGACGCATACTTTCACGTCTCAATTCTGCCTCGACTCCGACCCTTCCTACGGTTTGCGTTCGACGGCCAGGCGTATCAGTACAAAGTCCTCCCCTTCGGCATGTCTCTGTCCCCTCGCGTCTTCACAAAAGTCGCAGAGGCACTTGGGGCTTCAGGTCAACCGAGAAAAGAGCAAACTCACCCCGGTTCAGAGTATCTCTTTTCTCGGCATGGAGTTAAACTCGATGTTAGCACGTCTCACCAATGAGCGTACGCAGTTAGTGCTGGACTGCCTCGCCACCTTCAGGCCAGGCGCAACGGTCCCTTTAAAATTTGCCAGAGGCTCCTGGGGCATATGGTATCCTCTGCGGCGGTCGCGCTGCTGGGGTTGATGCATATGAGACCGCTTCAGCACTGGCTTCAGACTCGAGTCCCGAGACGAGCATGGCGCCATGGCACGCACCGGGTAACAATCACCCCTGCCTGCCGCCAAACGTTCAAACCCTGGACAGACCTCTGCTTTTTACGGGTAGGAGTGCCCCTGCAGCAGGTGTCCCGACGCGTCCTGGTCACGTCCGACGCCTCCAGATCGGGTTGGGGCGGCCTGTGCAATGGGCACGCAGCTGCAGGCCATTGGAAAGGGGCCCCGCTGCACTGGCACATCAACTGCCTAGAGTTCCTGACTGTATTTTTTGCACTGCGGAAGTTTCTCCCATTAGTTTGAGACAAACATGTCCTAGTCAGGTCAGACAGCACCACCGCGGTAGCATACATAAATCGGCAAGGCAGCGTATGCTTTCGCCACATGTCGCGACTCGCTCGTCTCCTCCTCGCAACTCCCCCCTCCTTGAGGCTGGATCTACCACAGTGCCATTTTTTCCACATGCGACCTGAGGGGCCCATGTGATGTATCTCGCCACTTACCTCCCAGTTGAATTGGACCCCTAGTGTCGCTTCTTCGACACAAAGTTGAAGTAAGCGACAGACGGGGAATGTCTAGTTTACGGATGTAACCTCCATTCCCTGATGGAGGGAACGAGAAGTTGTGTCCTCCCGGCCACGTCGCTGAGCCGAGCCACTGTTGTGGCCGGACCATTCTGGCTCCTCAGAATATTCCTGAATTAACTCAACGTTTTTGCCCGCTTTTATACCCGTATGTCCAGGGCGGGGTATGCAAATACTGTCTGCCTAATTCCAATTGGCTTTTTTTTAAAGTTAGGGGCATATTTGCCACTCAAGAGAGACCCCTAGTGTCGCTTCTTCGACACAACGTCTCGTTCCCTCCATCAGGGAACTGAGGTTACAGTCTCTGAGTATTGAGGAGTCTGATGGTTTGGGGAAAAAGCTGTCACACAGTCTGGCTGTGAAGACCCGAATGCTTCGGTACCTCTTGCCAGACGGCAAGAGGGTGAAGAGTTTGTGTGAGAGGTGTGGGGGTCATCCACAATGCTGGTTGCTTTGCGGATGCAGCGTTTTGTGTAAATGTCTTTGTGTAAAAGTCCCAAACCAGACAGTGTGCATTGTCCTGGAAGTGAACGCACTTTGCCTCTCTGATGGCCTGGGAGA
This sequence comes from Xyrauchen texanus, assembly GCF_025860055.1. Classification (NCBI taxonomy): domain Eukaryota; kingdom Metazoa; phylum Chordata; class Actinopteri; order Cypriniformes; family Catostomidae; genus Xyrauchen; species Xyrauchen texanus. The sequence goes on along the minus strand of NC_068322.1, from coordinate 25,371,124 downwards.
GTTTGGCCCGCGATGTTCTTAGGGCCGCCTTGTTACCTGCTCTAAAGGTGGTGTCTCGGGTCCTCAGCAGTTCACGCACCTCCGCAGTCATCCACGGCTTCTGGTTGGAGCTTGTGGTAATGGTCTTGTAGAAAGTGACATCATCAATGCACTTGCTGATGTAGCTGAACACTAATGCTGTGTATTCCTCCCTGGTAGATTCACCAAGTTGGTAGAGTTGCCATATTTTGCAGCCTCCCTGAACATGTGACAGTCAGTACACTCAAACGCCTGATGAGCGGTCTGTATGCTGGAATTAGCATAACAGAGATGTGGTCTGAGTAGCCAAGGAGGGGGCGGGGCTCTGCCTGGTACGCGCCTGGGATGTTTGTGTAAAAAAAGATAAAGCTTGTTCGCTCCTCTCGTTGCAAAGTCCACATACTGATGGAATTTAGGGTGCACTGTCTTGAGATTTGCATGGTTGAAATCTCTGGCGACAATAAACAGTCCGTCAGGGTCAGTGTTCTGCAATTCGCTAACAGCCCCATAGAGTTCACCGAGCGCTTCCTTAGCATTAGCACTGGGGGAATGTAAACTCTGGTTGTTATGACAGTGGTGAATTCCTATGGTAAATAAAAAGGTTTGCATCTAACAGTCACAAGCTCCACCAGCGATGAGCAGTAGCTAGAGAGTAGCATAGAGTTCTTGCACCATTCCATGTTGAAGTATATACACAAGCTACCACCGCAAGTCTTACCGCACAGAGCTGCATTTCTGTTGGCACGAAACGAGGCAAGCCTATCTAAATGAATGCTGGTGTCTGGAACTGTCGCTGAGCCATGTTTCTTTGAAAACAAAGATGCAGCAGTCTCTAAACTCACGCTGCGTAGTCTGCTAGAGTCGGATGTAGTCCAGTTTATTGTCCAGGGAGTAAACATTTGAGAGCAGGATAGACGGGAGACCCGGCCGTGTAGGGTTTGTTTTTAGCCTAGCATGGACCCCCCCCCCCCCATAATTTTTTTAATTATTTATAAAAAAATAAAAAAAAAAATCACTACAAAGTTATTTTTGGAAGGGACTAGTTTTCTCTGATGTATCCATATGTTTATTCCTTAAAGCCTATTCACACCAAATCTGAATTTGCCAGACAAACTGCCGCCGAAAGGTCTACTTGCACAAAGGCCGAGACTGGGGCTATATGAAAAGCAAATTCACTCCCGAACAATAGGGAACGAAAATAAATGTTATTCCAGTACAATACAAGTTTCTCCATTTTAATTTTACGTTCTCCTCTGCACAAAACCGAATGTTAATACAAAAAAATTACAAAATCCAACAAACGATTTCATAATCTCAAGACTACTTAAAATAAAACATATTGAATAAAAACTCGCCATCTATTCCTTTTTTTTTTTTTTCCTATTCCTTTCCATTCCTGTTGCTGCAGTGGCATTTATCAAGTTAAGTAATTTTTATTTGTATAGTGCTTTTTTAAAGCAACTTTTGTTTCAAATATATTTTAACAGAAAATTATGCTGTGCTGTTTGTAATGTCTTAAAGTTTTCATTGAGGAGTTTAAATGAAAGACAGGATTGAAAATCCTGTTTTAAAATAATTTGTCTTTAGGGCCCCAGAGAGAAAAGAAAAAGTAAATAGCGACTGTGGAAGGAACCTAAAACTATATAGGGCTAACCCTGGGTTATTTAATTATTAAATGTTTTTTCATGTTTCACACTGTTCATACTTAACGTGGATGAATAATTAATCCTGGGTTTACCTGTTCTGATGTTTCACACTATACATTCATAAACCCAGGGTTAATGTTATTATTTGCATATTTTGCAGTATCATTAACAACGTTTGGATGAATACAGCTTGCGCCAGACAAGTAACCTGTGAATGGAGCTGCTCTTCTTTGGAAATGCCGGCAAGCAAATCAGCTCTGTTTTTCTTTCTTCTTCGGAAATATGCCACGAAAACACGAAATACTGTCTTATCATTATGCCAGTTATTGCATTAACCATCACTGTTTGACACTTTACCAGTTTTTCTCTCCGACGGAGAACTTATTCAGCACATGAACGATTCAGTAACTGTACAAAGCACATGACTAGTTAATGAGCTTAGCACTGAGGCATTATATTATTGGTTGCCTGTTGTTAAACAACTTTCTAAAACATTTTAACACTGCATTGTTTCACACTGTATAACTTTGGCTCTGCTGGGTTAACCAACCAAAAATCCGGTGCTAAACTTGCTCCAAAGCTGGATTTTATAACCCCTTGTAAAAAGCAGTGCTAACCCCGAAATTACAAGTGTGAAATGTTGCTTTACCCAGGGTTAAAAGCAGGTTTTATAATGAAGATAACCCAGGGTTAAGCACCGTGTGAAAAGCCCTTACGAGATGTTAGTTAGGAAGAATCAAAACTTCGCTCTGAGAGCCAGTTGTCCTCTGGCTATACAGCATTAATATAATGCCAATATTAATTATCTACGTGGAATACACATAATGTATTATTTGAGTAAACTAAGTAGATGTTGGTGGGCAATGTTTAAAACTAAAGGATACTGAACTGCGAGGTTAATGTTTAAGGCTCTATTTTCATAAGCGTGCAAATCGCAGTGCTCTTCGTGAGAGTTCTAATTCTAAGGGTAATTTACGTGTGTTTGTGCTATCTGTGGGTATCTGTGTGCAAACTGGTGGTGTATTTTATGGTATGCAAAGTACAATTTGCTGTTTACCTGAGAAATAGGTAATTACGCTAAGACGTTTCAAAACCACGTCTGTTTTCAGAGCAAAGTCTATATTCAGTTCCTATATTTGCAGTTTGGAAATTTCATCAGCAGGTGGTAATAAAGATCATATCCAAACTCTAATATTGTGGAACATCTGACAAATGCTGTTTAATGAAACAACAATGTATTAGTTTTGCATTTAGTTCCTTAATCCAGTATAACATGAGTCAAAATGTTTGGTTTGGTGAGCACTTCAGGCCCTACTGATGGGACTGTGGGGGTGCGTAAACCAAATGGTTGGGAAACACTTGTTTAGAAAATGTATCCTAACAAATGAACTTGATTCACGATTCGAATGTAATCATTAACAAGGTTTACAATTTTTAAAAACATATTTTAAGCTAGTTTTAGTGTAAATACGACTGTAATAGCTTTTCAGTAAATAATCTCTTGTTGTTAATATGGAGTAACTGCTCGCTTTATATTAGTTCAATGTACCGCTGCATCAGCGATGCCCGAGGCACAGCTAAAAACAGCTTTATCCTATGTCTCAATCTCTTTTTATGGGAGAAGAAAGTGAGAGAAAATAATCCATCTCTGTTTGCTTCCACAACACGCTTTCTAAAGCATTCTCGCTTATTATCTGCACTTGCTGGAGTCATGCTTGCCTTGTATCAAGCATTTAATCTCTGATACATTGCGCTATTAGATACACCAAATCTGCCCAGACTAATTGATTAAAGATAGAAGATATGTGTAATTAAAATCGTCATGTCTGGGACATTATCTTGTCTCAATTACCTTGTATGTCTTGATAAATGTCCCCTGTAAAGACTCTTTAAGACTCTTTTAAATTTGGAGTCCTAAATCTCCCATATTGAACCACAATGTAACATTCTTGTAGTTTGTAGCAGCCCAGACAGCTGTGTGTGTTTCCATCAGGACAGAGCATCTCGTTGGTCAGGACTACGTTGGCAACGGTATGAGATTTTCACAGTATGATAACCATCTCAGACAATATCACGGTTTCATGGTATCATGATATACGGTATTGCACAGTTATTATAATCAGTTACAATGACCCTTAAAGGAGTGAAAACAGATTTTTTTTTTTTTTTTGGTTGAACAAACTATGTGAAAATAAAATAAATAGAATAAAAAAGAAAGCTAACTGGTAGAAATGAAAATCTTCTAAACGATAGCAGTGCCCTTTTTCTCCTGAATGAATCAGTACAAAGCATCCAACGTTGGGGAGCGGATAAAGAATAGCTCAACTCAGCTCATATAGCGTACAAATATATATATTGCAATATTGGAGGGGAGTTTACAGGACTATCCAATAAGAACAAACATTACCTCATACAGATAACAATTCCATATGACAGTCTCCTTCGAATCCTTGAGAGCCCAAAACCTATATGAAAAGGCTGCTCTCTACGAGAGCCTGATGGACCATGCCACAGACAACCGTATAAAGTACACAAACATATAGTATAGACAGAGAAAGAAAAGGAGGGGGCTCCTTACAACTCCAAGTTAATATGAAACAGATGTTTGATAATGCATACAGAAAGGAATGTCTCAACTCTAAAGAATTATAAACATGATAAAAAAAATTGCATGTAACTATAACATGTTATATAACTAAAGCATGTTAGTTTAGCATAGCATGTTCAATTAACTACTAAATAAAAAAAAAAACCAGCTGTGTGAGCTTTTAAAGTAATGTCATATGATTATTAATGATTAACATATACTGTAGGTACATGACAGCACACCCAGACTGCTCCTGTCTGTACCTTTAATTCAGTGGTTCTCAACTGGTTTTGCTTCAGGACAGATTTTACATTGGAAATCAAATGGCGATCCACTATAGTAAAAACATAACCTGTATTTAATGTATCCTGGGTCGCATTTCCTTTTATGTTGCATAGCTTTGTTTATGGTTTTCAAGTACAAGAACATGCATCAAGTGACATTATTCTTGTTGTTGACGTCAACAACAAAAGCGACAGGAAGTTTTCTACCCCCTTCAAAAAATTTAAGAGCATATTTAGAAAACTTCCAAGCCCATTATTATCCTGTTTGTTTTCTGTTTGTTTCCTAATTTCCTAATTTCAAACATAATTCAAACAGAACATACATATTACACAGGAGGAAAGGCTCCTCATTACCATGGTTAGGTCAGTGTAGCTAGTCTTAAATAATAGTAATACTAATAACAAATTATAATATTTATGAACAAATAAATACTAGCTGAAACACATCTTGAAACTTTAACTACAACTGCCACTGTTGATATAAAATGAGGTCTTATAGATTCTAACGTTAGATTATTTCATATGAAACTATAATATTTTGTCAAAATATAACAGTTGCTTTTACTCATGTAAAATCGTGAAACAATTTTGTAAAGGTGATGATGTATAATAAAAATATTTTGCACATAGCACAGTGTTACTCTTTTCCTCCTCAGTGCTGTTTGGCATGTCAGGACTGCCTACTGTTTGAGAGGTTTGACTTGATTTCCTTCGTAACGCTTTAAACTAGAAAAGTCTCACTAGAACTGAAATTGGTCACGTGAGTTTTGAGGTCTGCGCACTGCAATATTGAGGGAAGCTTGGTTGTTGCACGAGCGTGCCAGAGAGAATAGCAGATCATTAGCGCGAACTGGTTCCATTACACTTGTGCAAAAGTGCAGATGAGAAGCCTTTAGCTGTATGTAAGATTATCATTAAATCTGCCACGACAGTCCTAAATAAGCTATCACTTGGGCGCTGCCAAAATATCTTCAATGGAAGAACCATGGCATTGTTCTTTCCCTGCTATCTGTGACCAGGTCCGAGTAGACCAGTTGAGAAACACTGCTTTAACTCACACATACACACTTATGTCGGACCTCCTCGCCGCGCTTCTCTGACATTTTTTCCAAGGATTTTTTGTGATTTTTCACAAATGTCACAAGTGTCGACATAATATAATTCTGTTTAACTCAAGCGCATAAACTTGAGTCAATACATCACATGAAAAACTGGTTTGGAAACACGTTTTGTAGATAAAATTGGCATTAATGCAAAAATGTAGTGTCACATGACAGAGTTTGCCCCAATCATTAGCCTGTGTTAATCATGACGACAGTATTGAAAGCCAATTTATTGTATGTGATTATGGATTGATCTTTACGGCATATAGAGCCGATCTTTTTTTTTATTTCTTTTTTTTTTAAACACTTACAGCACAATTCTATATAATATAAGTCTACTTTTGATAAATTGCAGGCAAAATCCCTGTATTAAATACAATTAATTACCAAATGAAAAAAGACCTATAAATGCTTTTTCTTTTCTCAAACTTAAATTAGATTTACCATGTTCTGTAGACGAATAAAGTCAGCTGAATGACATTCTCAGAATGTTCTGCACTTTTTGAAGACTATAAACTATCAGAACTATTTGTCCAATGAGTTCACTTTCAGAAAACGAGCTTTTGAAAATTTTAAAACGTTTAAGTATTTTAAATCTAATCCTCTTTACCTTGGATCGCATTTACTGCTTCTTCAGAAAATATAAATTTGCATTTTGAAGCTAAAATTCATTCTTCAAGTTCAGTTGGTCATTAAAAGTTGCTGGAGAAATATGGGTGACATAATGCAGTTGTGATGGCGATGCTTTTAATTAGACAAATGTTCAAAATATTGAATATCAGGAACATATCATACGTAAAGCCTGATATAACACTGCATATTTTTTTTCTCTGTAATAGCTGTGCACACAGCATATACACATCGATTGATGGTCCTTATACCGAGACAGAAAGTTTCCGTCAATACTTGGTGCAGGTTGCCAGCTTGAACAGGGCCATGTCGTTCCACTTTTGGGTCGGAACCGCTGCCAACCTATGATATGCGCAACATCAGGACCAATATTACAGTCCTATCAGAAGGGCAACTGTTCCCTTTTGATTGCAATTCCTCCTCTTCTGATTGCTGATCTTCTGACCCACATGGCGTCATCACGCACACCCTTTTTATCGATAAAAGGCCATTTGAATGGAAACGGGCAGAAGGCGGCAAATGTCGCAATTTTATTTTTCACATTTTCACTTTGTTGATAACAAAATTGCACGAAATGTGGATGGAAACTAGGCTTCTGACAGGCAGACGAGGAGGAAAGGATATGTGCACGCACAGGTGAGATTCCCCATTCGGTTGCATTTTTTTTCTCAATACCGTAGATAAGCAAATGAACATTGCAAGATAACCATTAATTTTCATACCGGGGTATACCGTGAAACCGGTATACCGCTGCAACCCTAGTCAAGACTCGTGTGCCGGTGCGGCTCTGCTCAGTTGCACATTGGACGGTGGATGATTGGAAAGTAGATGGATGAACCTCAGCTTCTTTATTACTATCTGCTGTGTGTGGATGCACTAGAATGGTGGTGGAAGTTCTCAGTTATGATTTGCATTACTTCAAATTCTAAATAAATATTTAATTTGATTCACTTAAAGATTATTACTGTGTTATGATTGTTCCTGTATTAGATCAATCTCACCCTCAGTTGTTTCTAAAATACAACTGAAGCTTGTGTGTCCTAGGATTGCAGCCATCCTTTCATCAAAGGCAGATAGATCAGGTGGCCCCTGCCCACCATCCTTGTCTTTTTTCCTGTAAGGATTACCCTGACGACCACTAGGGGTCACTATGTATGTTTATTAACTTGTCTTTTTTTGTGTGTGTGTTTGCTGGAGAAGCATCAATAAACTCAAAGAGCAGCACAAATATTTTTTTTTTATTGAACATAAACAAAATGTACATCTATAAGGCCCATTATATTAATAAATGAAAACAATAAAATAACAGGGCGCACAGATAAAATTATGATATAATAATACAAAATAAATAAAAAAAACTAAAAAAACAAAAAGGAGAACGGGGCTTCTTCCAATAAACCGAAGTCTTTTATCATCTTAAGGAGTTTGCAGGCTTGTTTAGTCTTCATACATTTCAGTGATGGAAACTAGTTACAAAATAAATCACTTTTAAATACAGAGAAATAAGGTTTTTTCTTTATACAATTTGTGTATAATGAATTTACCCAGAATCAGCATTATGTTAATAAAGAATTCAATTTTTTGTCATCTAATAACATTCCAAATACAACATTGGTCGTAGAGAAGGTAGGCAGTGATTGGATTTTTGTCTCCAACCAATAGGACATATTTTCCCAGAAAGTATTTGAATGTATACAATAAAAGAGGTGATCAGTTGTCTCCGTCAATATGACAAATAGTGCAAGTATTGTAGTCAAAGTTAAATCGAAGTCTTAAAAATTCACTTGAAGGATATATACCATTAAATATTTTAAAGTGAGTTTCCTTCACTTTAGGGGGCCACTGGAAAACTAATATACTGGATTCGCAATTTTTTTTGCAGTTGGTTTATCATAAACTTGTAATATATCATTACGATATTGAAAACAAATTTCTTTGAAAACAAAGATGCAGCAGTCTCTAAACTCACGCTGCGTAGTCTGCTAGAGTCGGATGTAGTCCAGTTTATTGTCCAGGGAGTAAACATTTGAGAGCAGGATAGACGGGAGACCCGGCCGTGTAGGGTTTGTTTTTAGCCTAGCATGGACCCCCCATAATTTTTTTAATTATTTATAAAAATAAAAAAAAAATCACTACAAAGTTATTTTTGGAAGGGACTAGTTTTCTCTGATGTATCCATATGTTTATTCCTTAAAGCCTATTCACACCAAATCTGAATTTGCCAGACAAACTGCCGCCGAAAGGTCTACTTGCACAAAGGCCGAGACTGGGGCTATATGAAAAGCAAATTCACTCCCGAACAATAGGGAACGAAAATAAATGTTATTCCAGTACAATACAAGTTTCTCCATTTTAATTTTACGTTCTCCTCTGCACAAAACCGAATGTTAATACAAAAAAAATTACAAAATCCAACAAACGATTTCATAATCTCAAGACTACTTAAAATAAAACATATTGAATAAAAACTCGCCATCTATTCCTTTTTTTTTTTTTTTTTCCTATTCCTTTCCATTCCTGTTGCTGCAGTGGCATTTATCAAGTTAAGTAATTTTTATTTGTATAGTGCTTTTTTTAAAGCAACTTTTGTTTCAAATATATTTTAACAGAAAATTATGCTGTGCTGTTTGTAATGTCTTAAAGTTTTCATTGAGGAGTTTAAATGAAAGACAGGATTGAAAATCCTGTTTTAAAATAATTTGTCTTTAGGGCCCCAGAGAGAAAAGAAAAAGTAAATAGCGACTGTGGAAGGAACCTAAAACTATATAGGGCTAACCCTGGGTTATTTAATTATTAAATGTTTTTTCATGTTTCACACTGTTCATACTTAACGTGGATGAATAATTAATCCTGGGTTTACCTGTTCTGATGTTTCACACTATACATTCATAAACCCAGGGTTAATGTTATTATTTGCATATTTTGCAGTATCAATAACAACGTTTGGATGAATACAGCTTGCGCCAGACAAGTAACCTGTGAATGGAGCTGCTCTTCTTTGGAAATGCCGGCAAGCAAATCAGCTCTGTTTTTCTTTCTTCTTCGGAAATATGCCACGAAAACACGAAATACTGTCTTATCATTATGCCAGTTATTGCATTAACCATCACTGTTTGACACTTTACCAGTTTTTCTCTCCGACGGAGAACTTATTCAGCACATGAACGATTCAGTAACTGTACAAAGCACATGACTAGTTAATGAGCTTAGCACTGAGGCATTATATTATTGGTTGCCTGTTGTTAAACAACTTTCTAAAACATTTTAACACTGCATTGTTTCACACTGTATAACTTTGGCTCTGCTGGGTTAACCAACCAAAAATCCGGTGCTAAACTTGCTCCAAAGCTGGATTTTATAACCCCTTGTAAAAAGCAGTGCTAACCCCGAAATTACAAGTGTGAAATGTTGCTTTACCCAGGGTTAAAAGCAGGTTTTATAATGAAGATAACCCAGGGTTAAGCACCGTGTGAAAAGCCCTTACGAGATGTTAGTTAGGAAGAATCAAAACTTCGCTCTGAGAGCCAGTTGTCCTCTGGCTATACAGCATTAATATAATGCCAATATTAATTATCTACGTGGAATACACATAATGTATTATTTGAGTAAACTAAGTAGATGTTGGTGGGCAATGTTTAAAACTAAAGGATACTGAACTGCGAGGTTAATGTTTAAGGCTCTATTTTCATAAGCGTGCAAATCGCAGTGCTCTTCGTGAGAGTTCTAATTCTAAGGGTAATTTACGTGTGTTTGTGCTATCTGTGGGTATCTGTGTGCAAACTGGTGGTGTATTTTATGGTATGCAAAGTACAATTTGCTGTTTACCTGAGAAATAGGTAATTACGCTAAGACGTTTCAAAACCACGTCTGTTTTCAGAGCAAAGTCTATATTCAGTTCCTATATTTGCAGTTTGGAAATTTCATCAGCAGGTGGTAATAAAGATCATATCCAAACTCTAATATTGTGGAACATCTGACAAATGCTGTTTAATGAAACAACAATGTATTAGTTTTGCATTTAGTTCCTTAATCCAGTATAACATGAGTCAAAATGTTTGGTTTGGTGAGCACTTCAGGCCCTACTGATGGGACTGTGGGGTGCGTAAACCAAATGGTTGGGAAACACTTGTTTAGAAAATGTATCCTAACAAATGAACTTGATTCACGATTCGAATGTAATCATTAACAAGGTTTACAATTTTTAAAAACATATTTTAAGCTAGTTTTAGTGTAAATACGACTGTAATAGCTTTTCAGTAAATAATCTCTTGTTGTTAATATGGAGTAACTGCTCGCTTTATATTAGTTCAATGTACCGCTGCATCAGCGATGCCCGAGGCACAGCTAAAAACAGCTTTATCCTATGTCTCAATCTCTTTTTATGGGAGAAGAAAGTGAGAGAAAATAATCCATCTCTGTTTGCTTCCACAACACGCTTTCTAAAGCATTCTCGCTTATTATCTGCACTTGCTGGAGTCATGCTTGCCTTGTATCAAGCATTTAATCTCTGATACATTGCGCTATTAGATACACCAAATCTGCCCAGACTAATTGATTAAAGATAGAAGATATGTGTAATTAAAATCGTCATGTCTGGGACATTATCTTGTCTCAATTACCTTGTATGTCTTGATAAATGTCCCCTGTAAAGACTCTTTAAGACTCTTTTAAATTTGGAGTCCTAAATCTCCCATATTGAACCACAATGTAACATTCTTGTAGTTTGTAGCAGCCCAGACAGCTGTGTGTGTTTCCATCAGGACAGAGCATCTCGTTGGTCAGGACTACGTTGGCAACGGTATGAGATTTTCACAGTATGATAACCATCTCAGACAATATCACGGTTTCATGGTATCATGATATACGGTATTGCACAGTTATTATAATCAGTTACAATGACCCTTAAAGGAGTGAAAACAGATTTTTTTTTTTTTTTTGGTTGAACAAACTATGTGAAAAAATAAATAGAATAAAAAAGAAAGCTAACTGGTAGAAATGAAAATCTTCTAAACGATAGCAGTGCCCTTTTTCTCCTGAATGAATCAGTACAAAGCATCCAACGTTGGGGAGCGGATAAAGAATAGCTCAACTCAGCTCATATAGCGTACAAATATATATATTGCAATATTGGAGGGAGTTTACAGGACTATCCAATAAGAACAAACATTACCTCATACAGATAACAATTCCATATGACAGTCTCCTTCGAATCCTTGAGAGCCCAAAACCTATATGAAAAGGCTGCTCTCTACGAGAGCCTGATGGACCATGCCACAGACAACCGTATAAAGTACACAAACATATAGTATAGACAGAGAAAGAAAAGGAGGGGCTCCTTACAACTCCAAGTTAATATGAAACAGATGTTTGATAATGCATACAGAAAGGAATGTCTCAACTCTAAAGAATTATAAACATGATAAAAAAATTGCATGTAACTATAACATGTTATATAACTAAAGCATGTTAGTTTAGCATAGCATGTTCAATTAACTACTAAATAAAAAAAAACCAGCTGTGTGAGCTTTTAAAGTAATGTCATATGATTATTAATGATTAACATATACTGTAGGTACATGACAGCACACCCAGACTGCTCCTGTCTGTACCTTTAATTCAGTGGTTCTCAACTGGTTTTGCTTCAGGACAGATTTTACATTGGAAATCAAATGGCGATCCACTATAGTAAAAACATAACCTGTATTTAATGTATCCTGGGTCGCATTTCCTTTTATGTTGCATAGCTTTGTTTATGGTTTTCAAGTACAAGAACATGCATCAAGTGACATTATTCTTGTTGTTGACGTCAACAACAAAAGCGACAGGAAGTTTTCTACCCCCTTCAAAAAATTTAAGAGCATATTTAGAAAACTTCCAAGCCCATTATTATCCTGTTTGTTTTCTGTTTGTTTCCTAATTTCCTAATTTCAAACATAATTCAAACAGAACATACATATTACACAGGAGGAAAGGCTCCTCATTACCATGGTTAGGTCAGTGTAGCTAGTCTTAAATAATAGTAATACTAATAACAAATTATAATATTTATGAACAAATAAATACTAGCTGAAACACATCTTGAAACTTTAACTACAACTGCCACTGTTGATATAAAATGAGGTCTTATAGATTCTAACGTTAGATTATTTCATATGAAACTATAATATTTTGTCAAAATATAACAGTTGCTTTTACTCATGTAAAATCGTGAAACAATTTTGTAAAGGTGATGATGTATAATAAAAATATTTTGCACATAGCACAGTGTTACTCTTTTCCTCCTCAGTGCTGTTTGGCATGTCAGGACTGCCTACTGTTTGAGAGGTTTGACTTGATTTCCTTCGTAACGCTTTAAACTAGAAAAGTCTCACTAGAACTGAAATTGGTCACGTGAGTTTTGAGGTCTGCGCACTGCAATATTGAGGGAAGCTTGGTTGTTGCACGAGCGTGCCAGAGAGAATAGCAGATCATTAGCGCGAACTGGTTCCATTACACTTGTGCAAAAGTGCAGATGAGAAGCCTTTAGCTGTATGTAAGATTATCATTAAATCTGCCACGACAGTCCTAAATAAGCTATCACTTGGGCGCTGCCAAAATATCTTCAATGGAAGAACCATGGCATTGTTCTTTCCCTGCTATCTGTGACCAGGTCCGAGTAGACCAGTTGAGAAACACTGCTTTAACTCACACATACACACTTATGTCGGACCTCCTCGCCGCGCTTCTCTGACATTTTTTCCAAGGATTTTTTGTGATTTTTCACAAATGTCACAAGTGTCGACATAATATAATTCTGTTTAACTCAAGCGCATAAACTTGAGTCAATACATCACATGAAAAACTGGTTTGGAAACACGTTTTGTAGATAAAATTGGCATTAATGCAAAAATGTAGTGTCACATGACAGAGTTTGCCCCAATCATTAGCCTGTGTTAATCATGACGACAGTATTGAAAGCCAATTTATTGTATGTGATTATGGATTGATCTTTACGGCATATAGAGCCGATCTTTTTTTTTATTTCTTTTTTTTTTTTAAACACTTACAGCACAATTCTATATAATATAAGTCTACTTTTGATAAATTGCAGGCAAAATCCCCTGTATTAAATACAATTAATTACCAAATGAAAAAAGACCTATAAATGCTTTTTCTTTTCTCAAACTTAAATTAGATTTACCATGTTCTGTAGACGAATAAAGTCAGCTGAATGACATTCTCAGAATGTTCTGCACTTTTTTGAAGACTATAAACTATCAGAACTATTTGTCCAATGAGTTCACTTTCAGAAAACGAGCTTTTGAAAATTTTAAAACGTTTAAGTATTTTAAATCTAATCCTCTTTACCTTGGATCGCATTTACTGCTTCTTCAGAAAATATAAATTTGCATTTTGAAGCTAAAATTCATTCTTCAAGTTCAGTTGGTCATTAAAAGTTGCTGGAGAAATATGGGTGACATAATGCAGTTGTGATGGCGATGCTTTTAATTAGACAAATGTTCAAAATATTGAATATCAGGAACATATCATACGTAAAGCCTGATATAACACTGCATATTTTTTTTCTCTGTAATAGCTGTGCACACAGCATATACACATCGATTGATGGTCCTTATACCGAGACAGAAAGTTTCCGTCAATACTTGGTGCAGGTTGCCAGCTTGAACAGGGCCATGTCGTTCCACTTTTGGGTCGGAACCGCTGCCAACCTATGATATGCGCAACATCAGGACCAATATTACAGTCCTATCAGAAGGGCAACTGTTCCCTTTTGATTGCAATTCCTCCTCTTCTGATTGCTGATCTTCTGACCCACATGGCGTCATCACGCACACCCTTTTTATCGATAAAAGGCCATTTGAATGGAAGCGGGCAGAAGGCGGCAAATGTCGCAATTTTATTTTTCACATTTTCACTTTGTTGATAACAAAATTGCACGAAATGTGGATGGAAACTAGGCTTCTGACAGGCAGACGAGGAGGAAAGGATATGTGCACGCACAGGTGAGATTCCCCATTCGGTTGCATTTTTTTCTCAATACCGTAGATAAGCAAATGAACATTGCAAGATAACCATTAATTTTCATACCGGGTATACCGTGAAACCGGTATACCGCTGCAACCCTAGTCAAGACTTCGTGTGCCGGTCGCGGCTCTGCTCAGTTGCACATTGGACGGTGGATGATTGGAAAGTAGATGGATGAACCTCAGCTTCTTTATTACTATCTGCTGTGTGTGGATGCACTAGAATGGTGGTGGAAGTTCTCAGTTATGATTTGCATTACTTCAAATTCTAAATAAATATTTAATTTGATTCACTTAAAGATTATTACTGTGTTATGATTGTTCCTGTATTAGATCAATCTCACCCTCAGTTGTTTCTAAAATACAACTGAAGCTTGTGTGTCCTAGGATTGCAGCCATCCTTTCATCAAAGGCAGATAGATCAGGTGGCCCCTGCCCACCATCCTTGTCTTTTTCCTGTAAGGATTACCCTGACGACCACTAGGGGTCACTATGTATGTTTATTAACTTGTCTTTTTTTGTGTGTGTGTTTGCTGGAGAAGCATCAATAAACTCAAAGAGCAGCACAAATATTTTTTTTTTATTGAACATAAACAAAATGTACATCTATAAGGCCCATTATATTAATAAATGAAAACAATAAAATAACAGGGCGCACAGATAAAATTATGATATAATAATACAAAATAAATAAAAAAAAACTAAAAAAACAAAAAGGAGAACGGGGGCTTCTTCCAATAAACCGAAGTCTTTTATCATCTTAAGGAGTTTGCAGGCTTGTTTAGTCTTCATACATTTCAGTGATGGAAACTAGTTACAAAATAAATCACTTTTAAATACAGAGAAATAAGGTTTTTTCTTTATACAATTTGTGTATAATGAATTTACCCAGAATCAGCATTATGTTAATAAAGAATTCAATTTTTTTGTCATCTAATAACATTCCAAATACAACATTGGTCGTAGAGAAGGTAGGCAGTGATTGGATTTTTGTCTCCAACCAATAGGACATATTTTCCCAGAAAGTATTTGAATGTATACAATAAAAGAGGTGATCAGTTGTCTCCGTCAATATGACAAATAGTGCAAGTATTGTAGTCAAAGTTAAATCGAAGTCTTAAAAATTCACTTGAAGGATATATACCATTAAATATTTTAAAGTGAGTTTCCTTCACTTTAGGGGGCCACTGGAAAACTAATATACTGGATTCGCAATTTTTTTTGCAGTTGGTTTATCATAAACTTGTAATATATCATTACGATATAAAAGCATAGGATATAATTTAGAATTAAAGGAAGAATGAATATGTTTGTTGGGAAACGTTGTCATGAGGTCGTTACCATCAAAGAGAAGGGATGGGAGTTCACATAAGCCATCTAGCGAGTGAACAAAAGTGTTTTGTACTAAGTGAATGAAATTTTTTGGAATGGCATTTATAATACATTCAAATTGCTTGCATTCACAATATAGGTTGAATTTAGTACAAAAATCTTTAAAAGTTAACAGATTTCCATCCTCATCCATTAAGTGAACTACAGACCCTTTTTGAGCCAATCAAGAATGCATAGAGACTCTGGATAAAACAAATCTGTTATTCCAAATGGAGGTCCTATGTGGGGTAAAGTTGTGATTATATAATAACTTCCAATATAGCAAAATCTGTTGGTGAAAATAAGATAATTTGACTGGAAGTTTTGAAATAACAAAGTCACAATTTAATAAGAAATCAATTCCACCCCATCTCCTAAATATACATTTGGGAATGCTAAACCAAAAACTATTTTCATTAGTTATACATTTTTTTAACCATTTAATCTTCAACATGCCATTTATACACTGAAAATCAAAGGCTTGTAACCCAGAGTAGTAATACCTTGTGACAAAATGATTGATGGATTATGATTGATGACATAATTGGTGCACCTTTGACCTTTGCCTCCGGCCCCTCCCCTCCCTACCCTACCTCCGGCAGATGTACAAGATGTGGTATGACGTTTTTGGTCAGCAGTTCTGACACCCCCCATGCTGTAGCCGAGACAGTCTGTGTATTTAAAAGGGGTTAGGTTTGTTCATTGCAACTATTCAGCAAGTATTTTGTGATTTCCACTTGTGCAATGGCTGCTCCCAGCACTCCTAAAACAACAATGTTAAATTATGTAGAAACGATTGCTAAGTTATGTTGGGCTCCGAGGAGATGTCATGGTCCATGCATGACCAAGTCTCTCCATGAGCCGTTAGAAAATCTGAAATACGAATTTCATCTAAACAACGCACAGTTGTGTGTGTACGACTTTGACTGAACATCTCGTACTGTTAAGTTACTCAACAGGGCTGATGCAATGGATGAAGACCATTATTTGTATTTCACGGAAAAAGACTGGGATGTATATTACAATCGTGTTTGGAGGGATCTGAATGATTCTGGAGATGAGCCATTATTCGTTGCAGAGGAGTTTGGTTCAACATCATCATTTCCAAGAGAGTGTGTGTTTGGTAACTACACTATCAAGAGGGTGGATGACCATGTCTACATACTTACCAGCGAGGACAAACTGGATCTCAGTTACAGATGGTGTCCTTTCCCAGAGACAGAGCACAATGACTGTTTCCAAATGAAGTTTTTGTTTCAGTGTGAAGATGTTCCTATACTGAATGATGTTTTTTCAAAGATAGACAAACTGTTTAAATGAAGTGATGCAAATGACCAATACAATGTAATTAAGGTCAGGCTGTTTGACCCCGAAAAGTGTGGGGGAGTTTGTAGGAGTGACTGTGTAACACCGCCCACCTTCTATAGACCTTAAAGGTTGGTGGTGACTGACCGCATTTCAAACCAACATTCAAACCAACATGTCTCAAGACTTTACCACAGATCTTCCTGGTTCTGCCGCATCACCCAATGACACGGATACTTCAGCAAGAGGTGACCCCACTCTAGGGACTCCTGCCATCGGCCATTGGCTCGACAAGTTTTGCATGGAGCTTGGCTACAGCAATCTAACATTCATTTCATCCCACGGATCAGGGTGCCCACTTCCGGATGCAGTGACTCTTAGGGGAGATGACGACACGGATGGCATTATTGGTGTGAAGGGATTTAATTTCATAAAAGCAGTCATAGTGGTCATTCTGGATTATCTCCTCGATTTAAAGTTAAAAGAGTTGTGCTACAGTTGTGAAGTGGATCACCCCAGTCAGATCCAGCACACGTGCTTGTTTGATCCTGACAAGTATTTCTTTTACACTCATTTTGAAGAAATTTCCAGTAAACTGTTTAAACCTGTGTTAAACCAAGTCATCTGCCAGGCTTTAAAACCATTTGGGTTGACACCGTATCCTCAGAGAATCCATGGAGTTGTCGAAGGCGTGTTGTGTGAACTAAGAGAGGAGCCGAACATTTTACAGAGTGTGCGTGAAATCCGTGAGAAACTGGTGAATGACAGCTGTGAACAGGCTGTCTATGATGCTGTGGACGGTTGGAAAGGCTGTTCGGCTGGGTGCAAAGTTTGATGCTAACAATGGGTAACTGCTGCGGAGCTACTGGCCTGATTACATTTATTCTGAGACATCGACTTCAGTGTGAAATAACCAATATGCTGTATAAGATCATTAATGACGAACGTTCTGGACAAAACAAGATTGTAAATGAACCCTATATTAACAAACGGCTGATTTGTCTAAAAAAAACACATGGACATAGTCAGAGGTCTATCAAACAATTGGACTGAAATGGTACAACTCTATGCCTGTGTAACAGAGTTAAAAATGCACTTTAATAATTCTTATTTTTAAATTAGAATCTGTGAATTTTATTTATCATTTGATGATTTTATTGAATATCTGTGAATTTTATCTCATTGAGTTATTTTTATTTATCTTTATTTTTGCAAATGTGCCTGTGGAAATGACCCTACCTGCACATTATCCCTTCTGTACCTCCTAAGCTTCCGTAGTGCTCCGTCTCCCTCAGTCTCGTTTTACACTGCTGAGGGTAAGTCGTGTGGAAATGTGCTGCTGGGCTTATGTATTGTTTTCTTTGGAAATTGAATTATTTTAGTTACTTTTAACGCATATTGTCTGATGTTAATACAATAATGCTATGTAGCAGTCTTGTGTTAGTTTGACTGCGCAAATACGTTTTAGCAGTGTTTTCATATTCACTTTCTAGCTGCCATTTTACCCACGGCAGGCAGGCCGTGTCATGTGAACAATGTAGCTCGTCGGAGATTTCAGCGCCTCTTTTGTGTAAACGCTGTATTTTTGTATGTTTAGGAAGCAGAGGTGCAGTAAGAGGAAGCCAGAAGGCAATTAATGTGCATTGTGTTCTACAGGTATGTGTTTTCTTTTTGTTTATTAATGTAATTTTCGTTGTCTCTATGACTTTACACACACTTTTTATTCAGCCTACCAGGTGTTGCTGTTATGCTATTTTCTTTAAGGAAACGTATGTACTGTGTTTATGTATTTGTTGCATTTAATGCTTAATATTTTCTGGACAGTGTTAATGGTTTTCTATGAGTAATGTGCACTCTGAGCAAAATACCTCATGTAATGTTGAAGTAATGTATTTGTAATGTATTTTAAATACATGAAGTTCAGTCTCATTTTACACTGCTGAGGGATGCAGAGGTGCAGTAAGAGGAAGCCAGAAGGCAATTAATGTGCATTGTGTTCTACAGGAGCCAATAAATTGTTAAAAAAAAAAAGATGTCATCTTGTGACTCGTCCTTCACATAACCTGATCACACCCCCGTTACACCTGCCAGAATGATTCACCCTCTGTATTGCTTAAAACCATTCTAAATTAATTGTTTGAATGCGATAATGTCTGTAAAATATCCGATATAATATGCTTATGTACATATGTGACGAATATGTATGTGATGTTATTGTCAAGAAACGATCAGAGTGATAGGCATGTCTTTGAAAATGTTCATACTCTGGTTAATTACCTGATTGACAAAAATGCTGATACATGCGTTCATTTCCTACAATATCTAGACATTGGTTGATGCTGGTGTTTCTATTTTAACTATTTAAGCATGTATTGTATGATTACCCCCTGATTTTAAAATAAAAGGATACTTTTATAGAATCACTGTTTCATTATTTAGGTGGTGTCTAATCTGATAGCATGACCGAGCAATTGCATAAGGTGTACTACACACCATCAAACCCCAGCTCTTTAGGGGGTGTGAGTAGATTAAAACGTGGTATACTAGAGGAAAGTGGTGATTTGCTACGTGATAAAGAAGTTTCAGACTGGCTAGCCAGTGTTGTGGCAAAAACAATAATTAAACAAATATGCATAACAAAATAAGAGACATCAAGATCCAAATTATATTTTAAAAGATAGTTTATTCTTTTAAAAGAGGTTTGTTCACAAAAGTATCACGACAGCTACCTCGCAATAGGAACAAGACCTAACTCACACAGAAAACACATGGCCTATTTGTACCCCCCTGTCCTCAAAGTCCCTTCTTCCGTAATTTTCCACTCATCCCAGTAAAACCGGATTTGAACTGGTCTTAGAAATACCAATGGCTCTTTTAAGCCCCCCTGGGTTTTACGGTCCTTACATCTGTGAGGTCATAAAAAGGCCCTATAAACGCTATCTTGTCCTGAAGACAGTGGTCCTTTGTTGAGCTTCACTGAGTTTCACACTCGTGAAACTCAACAAAAGGCTTTATTTATGGCTAAATAATCCCTCTGTCTATCCCGTACTCATATTGAGGAGTTCAAAAGGCTTTTTTCCTTGACCATCTGTTTTACTGTGTGTGTGTGTGTGTCTCTGTTCCTGCCAGGTGAAAAATAAAATACTAGAGAGAAACACAATATAATTGAAAGAAAATCCACATAATGTCTTAAAGAAAGTAAAATATAAATTTTCCACAACACCAGTCAAGATGCTTATACGCACCACAGACCACTGCGACATCATTTTAAAAGGAATAGGGTCATTGTTTATGGTATTGATACACAGTTTCAAATGGACCTGGTAGATATGTCAATATATTCTATGGAAAATGACAATACTAAATTTCTGCTTGCATGTATAGACGTGTTTAGCAAATATGCATGGGTACGTTGTATAAAGAACAAGACTGGAATGGTGGTGACCAATGCATTTAATTCAATACTGCAAGAGGGTAGAGTTCCTCAGAAAATTCAGACTGACAAGGGGAAGGAATTTTTCAACAAGCATTTCCAACAACTAACTAAAAAACACAACATTTACCATTTCAGCACGGGGAGTGAATTGAAAGCAAGCGTTATTGAACGTTTTAATAGAACATTAAAAGGACAGATGTGGCGTTATTTAACAGCTATTAACTCTAAACGCTACATCAATGTTTTACAAGACATTGTTCAAGGATACAACAGTAGTTATCACAGAAGTATTAAAATGAGGCCTGTAGATGTCAACAAAGAAAATTAGCGTCCATGACAATTTGTATGGTAATGTGTGTAAGAAGACGCCTGTATTTAAATTCAAAATCGGCGACATGGTTAGAATAGCAAATATGAGGGGTCCTTTTACCAAGGGTTATGAACAAAACTACACAGATGAGTTCTTCACTAGAACCGAATGTATACCATGACAACCACCAGTCTACAAACTATCTGATTATGATGGCGACATTATCGATGGATCATATTATGAAGAGGAGTTACAAAAAATTATTGTGGATAAGGACAAAGCTTTTAAAGTAGAAAAGATATTAGACAAGAAGAAGCATGGTAAAAGATCCATGGTGCTCATACGATGGGTGGGGTGGCCTCCGAAGTTTGACAGCTGGGTTAATGAAAAAGATGTTGTAGATCTACAAACCTCTTAAAGCATATAAAAATAAACATTTGTTACCTGAGTTCATTTCTGCAGTAAACGGTCATGGATGATGCAGGGTTTTATGTTACATTGCCATGCAATGCTTCATTAGATCTTTACCCCGAAAACCGAATTTCAAATTACAGAACAAGATTAGCCAAACCTATAAACTTAAAAGGCCGTTGGGAGGTGGGTGTGGCTGAAATTGAATACCCTAGATCATGGTATGCTATTACTGATGATGATGCTAAAGTCCAATTCAGAGAGGTTATCGACGGAATCAGCCATCTTGTGAAGATAAGGCTGAAAAGCGGTTATTATGGCGAAGTTTTGTTTGTAATTAAGGACCTAAATGCTTTGCTACCTCGGCATGTACGTCTTGGCTACGATTATGTAAAAAACAAACTGTTCAGCGTCACCAGGATGTTCCTTAACGTAACATGATTATACTGAAAATGAACGCATCGAAACCGGTTTTACGCCACACCAAGCAGACATAAATGGGTGTTTTTACGCCATGTACCTGTACACAGATGTTATCGAATATCAATCTGTGGGTGATGCACAAGTCCCGGTTTTGAGATGTGTACATATAACCGGATCGGATCGTGAAATGGTCAGTGTTGCATATGACAGAGTGCACTACGTGTCAGTGAATAAAAATTCTATTGGAGAGATTTGTATTGAACTAAAAGACGACAGAAACAGGGAAGTGCCATTTTCTTACGGCAAAGTCGTCGTTAAACTACATTTCAGGCCTGTGAAACATCCGATCCTTTAAAAATGGTGTATTATAATCCGTACCAAATGGACCCCACTCATTATGTAAACTATTATAAAACTCAAGCAGGTGGTGGAATGCCGTGATATTCTGGGGGAGGGGTCATGTATGGGGCGGAGCTCGGCGGCCTTTTCAGGGGTTTGTTTCGAATGGCTCTTCCGTTGTTAAAAACAGGTTTCAGCATAGCCAAACCACACCTTAAAAACGCTGCTAAAAACATAGTCAGTGACATTGTTACCAAAGCTATGACACATTCCTTTAATAATAATGATAAATCTCAAGACGGTTCTGGGTTAATGGTTATGTTATGTAAACGGAGGTCTAAACCACCTGGAATGAGGAGGGGGAGGAGTGGTCAGGCGGTAAAGAAAACCAGGAAACACCCTAAGAAAACCGCAGTTAGGCAACGAAAACGAAAGAGAGCTGTTAAGCGCTTTTCATCTGTTAAAACTATATTCTAAACCATGGCACTACTACACACCATGTCCGAAGAGTGTATTAAATCCGAACTGGATCTGTTTACAGTGCCGATGACTCAGACGGCTATTGAAAAAAACACATACATTGAAATCCCTCCTCTATCTGCAATATCGGACAGCGCTCCATTGGAATTTTTTATAGCGGGGAATGGTGAAGATTATATAGATTTGAATAATACATTACTTTACATGCGTGTTAAAATCACAAATCCGGACGGTTCAAATATCAGAGACGGGACTCCTGTTGGACTGGTCAATTATCCAGGAAACACTATTTTTTCACAGGTTGATGTATCGCTTGGTGATAGGTTAATTTCACAAGTACAAACACTTACCCCTATCGATGTATTATAGAATGCCTTTTAAGCTACGGTAAAGATACATTGGAAAGGGTTTTCTCAGCAGGTTTATTTTACAAAGATTCTGCAGGACATATGGATGTAGGCGATCCGGCAGGGGCTAACATTGGTCTGACAAAGTGGGCTGCCTTTAGCAATGAAAGTGCAGTAGTTGAGCTTTTATCACCAATACACAGTGATATTTTCTTTCAAGAAAAACTAATGCTTAATGGGGTGGAACATTAAAATCCGTCTGACAAGACGCAAAGATGAATTTTGTCTAATGAGGAGTGATGCTATAGCATATAAACTGCGCATTTTGACAGCTTCTCTGTTTGTTAAAAAAGTATCTGTATCACCAGGAGTGAGACTGGGGCACGCTCAAGCACTACTCTTAACAACTGCCAAATATCCCATTGATAGGGTCTGCCTGAAATATGTATCCATACCAGCTGGAGGCCGTGTATCAAACCAGGAAAACCTGTTTTTAGGTACATTACCCAAATCTATCATATTGGGTATGGTCGATAATGATGCTTTTACAGGGGCATACGATAAAAACCCTTTTGCATTTAAGCATTACAATCTGGAGTTTCTAGCTGTTTATGTGGATGGTCAGCAACACCCCGCCAAACCATTACAACCTGACTTTGGAGCAGGCACCGCCATGCGAGAATTTTACCAGCTTGCACTTTCGTCTGGAAGACATCTAAAAAACCAAGCGTTGGTAATTGACAGAGAAGATTTTCTGCAGGGTTATACACTTTATGGTTTTAACCTCACTCCAGACGAAGAATGTGGCCAATACATCTCGCTTGTTAAGTCTGGGAATATCAGACTAGAAGTACGTTTCAGACAACCGCTTCCAAGAACCATTAATCTGATTGTTTATGCTGTTTTTGACAACATCATTGAAGTTTCTAACCGAAGACAGGTGCTTGTTGACTACTATTAATTGAAAACATGAATACCATACAACTTACTGCGGCTATAGACAGAATCACACTAAACACGCATTTTCTTGGAGTACTACCGTGTGATCATTTACCGAAGGACCCCTTAAGAATATTACCTACGTCAGCCATAATCAACACAGACCCTGCACATCTTACTGGTGAACACTGGTTAGCAATTTACATAAATAAGGATGGTTCAGCATTTTTCTTTGACAGTTTCGGTAATAGTCAAGATTTTATTCGTTTTCCTGTATCAATCACTGATTTTCTAAAAAAGAATTCAACACGTCTTCAATATTCAGCTAAACAAGTTCAGCATTTTATGTCTGACACATGCGGTCATCATTGTATTTTCTTTCTATATCATATGATTCGAGGTCGTGCTTATGATGTTATGATGATTTTTAGTGATGATTTAATTAATAATGATGAATATGTATTGCATTTTGTGAAAAAACTAAGGATAACTCATTGTAATAGTACTACATTTAAGTGTATGCAATGTGAGCAAATGGGTGAAATGTTTATGTTAAATACATGATTTGAAATTGTTTGTTTCTAATAAATAAAAAGAGCACAATGTCAAATGTACCAATGTCATAGCTTTATTGAATACCATATGATTAATTTGTACAAAAATGAATATACATGTATACAATATTAAAATGACAGCCACACGTTTTGATCAAGAGACGGTGATTTAAACGATGATACATCTGAATCTTTAGAAGAAGGTGTACTTATATACATTCTTTGCACCATAGAGGGCGATGTAGACGGTCTCCAGAGCCTTTCATGGCTCCACCTCCTGAGCCTCCCTCGGCTCTGCCTCCAGAGCCTTCCATGGCTCCGCCTTCCATGGCTCCGCCTCCTGAGCCTCCCACAGTTCCGCCTCCTGAGCCTTCCATGGCTCCACCTACCACGGCTCCGTCTCCTGAGCCGCCCTCGGCTCCGCCTCCCGAGCCTCCCACGGCTCCGCCTCCCAAGCCTTCTACAGTTCCGCCTCCTAAGCCACCCATGGCCCTGCCACCTGAGTCTTACACGGCTCCACCCTCCATGGCTCCGCCCTCGGAGTTCCCCATGGCTGTGGTCCTGAGGCCGACTCCCAGGCCTCCCGAACCTGTCCTTGTCCTGTGGCCGCCTCCCAGGCCTCCTGAACCTGTCCTTGCTCTGTTGCCAGCTCCCAGGCC
The DNA here is from genome assembly GCF_025860055.1 of Xyrauchen texanus. Taxonomy (NCBI): domain Eukaryota; kingdom Metazoa; phylum Chordata; class Actinopteri; order Cypriniformes; family Catostomidae; genus Xyrauchen; species Xyrauchen texanus. The sequence goes on along the minus strand of NC_068322.1, from coordinate 25,346,258 downwards.
ACCTAAACCTGTCCCTGTCCTGTGGCCGCCTCCCAGGCCTCCTGAACCTATCCTTGCTCTGTGGCCAGCTCCCAGGCCACCTAAACCTGTCCTTGCCCTGTGGCCAGCTCCCAGGCCTCCTGAACCTGTCCCTGTCCGGTGGCCGCCTCCCAGGCCACCTGACCCAGTCCCCGTCTTGTGGCCTTCTTGGACTGCCAGTCTGCCCCTTGTGCCCCCATGGACTGCCTGCCTGCCCTCTGTGCCTCCTTGGACTGCTTGTCTGCCCCTTGTGCCCCCGTGGACTGCCTGCTTGCCCTCTGTGCCTCCTTGGACTGCCTGTCTGCCCCTTGTGCCTCCTTGGACTGCCTGTCTGCCCCTTGTGCCCCCTTGGACTGCCTGTCTGCCCCTTGTGCCCCCTTGGACTGCCTGTCTACCCCTTGTGCCCCATTGGACTGTCTGTTTGCCCCTTGTGCCCCCTTGGACTGTCTGTTTTGCCCCTTGTGCCCTCCTTGGTCTGCCTCCCCCCCCCCCCCTTCACTCCTTGGACTATTTTGTTTTGTTTATTTTGTGGGTTTTCTTGTTTTTTTTTTTTTTCAGGAGCGTCTGGAAGCCGCTCCTTTGAGGGGGGGTTATGTCACGATCCCCTGTTGTCTGCCCCGTGTTTCACCTGTCACCTCTCAATAACTACAATTCCCACAATTCAAAAGTCTAGAAGTGGGTAGATTTTCTCTCATTGAAAAACGACCCCACAGACTATTCGGCAACAGTTTGTTGATAGATCTCTGCGCAGGGTTGTGACAGATCTTTGCAGGATCGAGTTTAATCCCTTCTTTTTTAAAGTAATCATCGATATAGGCTTTTTTGTCTGAATCTGTGACTACGAGAGAGGGGTAGTCTGAGGCCTCTTGTTTAAATTTCAGAAAGGTCTTTACATAATCGGAAAACAGTGTTTCCAAAGTGCCACACCTCTGAGACCTCCATTACAAGATACCCCTTCTCAATCGCCTTCAACAATTCAGTGCTCACCCAGCAGCCAATAGACCTCTCCTCATCTGTATGTTTACAAGATGTAACATTGATTTGTTTCTCAGCACATGTTCTGCACGGGGTGATATCATTGTGGCCTTAATAAGTCCGTAATAATTTTCAAGGGGGTCAAAATCCTTGAAGATTATTTCAGGATGTCCAACAGGGTAACTTTTTCGAGCCTGACAGTAAGGATAAAGACTTGAGAAATCAGCATATCTGATAAGTTTTGTGGTACAACTTGTAAGCATTTGTACGCCCCCCCCAAAGAGTGCATCACGCGGTTTCAGTCTCTCCGGTGCCGAATAAGTGGTCATAAACGCAATTACATGAGGGTTACTTTGTTTAAGTTTCTTCCATACACACTCATGCATCACCTCAACGTCTAAACAGTATACATTCTGCAAAACATCAATCTTTTCATTAAACTGCCTCCTGAGCACTCCAAAAGGAATTTTTGACAGGGGGTTTGCATAGTCAGGTCTGTAATGACACTCATGACCATGGTGAAAACATCCGGCAAATTCTAGAGCTCTTTGTACACCATCTTTTTCATAATATCCATCAACAAAGTACCCTCCAAATTTCACTTCACCGTGATTTAGGGCATGGTGGATGTCTACGTCGCGTTTTTTTTTCACATACTCAAGCCATTCAATAGAGATGTTAGAGAATGTCTTATACTGATTGACGTATGCATTATTATGCGGCAGAGCCAGTGTATTTCTAGAGAGAAATTGTGTCTTGAAAGAACCCACACAGCAACTAGCAAGAGTCACGTAGCTGAAAGGATCTACTGTGTGCATCACAGGAATTCATCTCTAAATTTATTGCATGCTTCACCTAATAAAACGACGTCATTCATGCAATAGATGCCAATCTCTTTTCTGAAATCAAAGACTTTACCATCGACTGTTTCGTACCACTGATCAAATTTTGTCCTGGTACTATCTTTCATGGTGTTGTACCCATAGTAGTGTTTCGCAGGGTATGGACCTATATAAGTCTGATTTTCCTGTCTGTTGAAATAGTGAGGAAAGAAGCCTTTTTCTTTATTTTGCAAATTTAACGCAGATGACATCTTAGACAGAGTCATGTGGAGGAATGAGTAAGAATCGATAAAACGTTGCCTAAAAGTCTCATCATACATGTAAATGGTTCTACATCCTTGCATTACTATGTTAAGTTGGAGTCCTGCATTGCAAAAATACTTGCATTGTGCGCTATCCACGTGTAATCTTTGTATCTCCGCTGTCTAAACCTCCAAACGAGTTGTCTCACACACCCCTCACCTCCAAATTCAAATGTCTCACCATCAAAAGTCATGGCACACACATAATTAGCAACATGCTTACCATTGTCACATTGTGTTTCAAAATCATAGAAAATTTAGCGATCTGTATATTCCTTGGGTATGGTAGGCTGTATGAAGCACTGGTGTTGACCTCCATTCCCGTAATGTAAACACTTATCATTTGGACAGTTATGAGGTTTGGGGTTTTTGGCAGTATGGTAACGTTTACCGCAATTACGACAATATTTTGTAGTATCGCAAGGAGATCTACCCCAATCATCATTCGTAAGGGGGTACTATTTTATGAGCATTAAAACAGTAGCTAGATCTGCAATAACGCAAACAGTCTTGACAGTGTATTATGATATTAGGCTGCTTGTAGCACTCACTATCATTGCAAACAGAGCACACATATTTACAATCATGATTCTGTCTGCTCGTATAAACCTGTGTAACAGAAATCACATACATATGCAGACCCTATAAATGCTTTCAGGTTCTTTATCATGTAATAATGAGAATCATGAATGTAAAGATATGCTGTTTTGGTGTGTGGTTCATCTGAAGTTTTATATTTTTCCAACTTTCCATCGGTTGACCTGTGAAAGACAACAATTTTTATGTCTAATACACGTTAAAATTTTGCAATGTCTCCTAGACTTATTTTATCCTGAGGTGTGAAACCGCCAGAACTCTGAATGGTCTCACCCCGTCTTTCTAAGTTGTCATGTGAAATCTAAGGGTCGAGAAAATATGCGAGGCATATTGAAAAGCACAGGTTGTTTGACGTATTGACAGGACAGAATAAATGCATTCTTTTTCTTCTAATCATGTCATCATGTGCTATATCAACCAGCTTCCTACGAGCACCACCGTTCCTACTTCTGGCTATGGATGCGTGTAACTGCAAACTGTCGTCGGCCATCACTTTCGCATTGCTCTGCATACATTTTTCAAATTGTTCAACAAAATTTTTTTCGTTATAGCCATTGCTAGATGATAATACACAGTTTACATCAGATTTCAGACTGGGGCCTCTCAGTGAAATATTAATAAAACTGGATTCACAGCCCATCTGTCTGGACACCATCTCTGACAATGCATTGTGCACAGATGTACTGTATTCAGCAAGGTCTGTAGATATTAATTCCCTTAAATTTAGAGCTCTGTGTATCTCTATGCCATTGAAACGTGGTCTTGGTACAATTGTGAACTCATTTACAACACTTCCATTTCTAACCAATGGTTCAATATCATTCTGACTTAAACCCACATGGGGTTCATTTGTGTCTGATGAAATATTGCTTACACCACCAGTCTGTACTGCATCAACAATCAGCTCATCCACATTATCAGCGTTCTCATGCATTTTTATCATTGCTTCTAATCTTTCACAAAGGTTAGGTCGTGAGACCCCCAGTCATTATATTTTTGGACCATGTCTTCTAATCGTTTGCATACTTAGAGAGCGAGGGGTCTGATATTAATGTGGATGAACTGTGTGATGATGGTTCTAGCGAATGATTTAACATTTCACAGTCTTTATCGCCATTAGAATAATTTACACATTTTCTCTGCGTTTGAATTATAGCCTCTAATCTAGCATTTAAATCCAAATAGGTAGGACCTAAAACCTCTATCTGTTGATCAATTATGCTTTGTAGCTATTCAATATTTGACAAATTATCATATCTAGTTCTTGCAGAAGGATTGTTTTAAAACTCTGGTTGACAATCATGCAATTCATTGTCTGAATGTGCTCTTTTACTCGTCATATTGAAATCTTTTTTCAATTCAGTTTTATTCTCCACTGATTATACATTAACTACACAAATCTACTTTATGAAAAAAAAAACAAGCACAGATCACCTAAATAAAACAAAACAACAACCCCTTTTAACACAAATCAATCATAAACACAATTAGTTATTTTCTATTATCTATGACAGCGTTATTGATGTTAGTCAATATATTTACCATGAGTTGGCTTTCTCGGAATCCGTCCTAGAGGACCCTTTCAATTTTATTCAACATTTCACGATTGGACCCAACTCGATCGAGGCTAATCCTTATGAGGCTTCCTTGTTCTTCTGAATTTGACATAACCATATGGACACAGTCACAAAGACGTTTGACATTATCTGAAATGATGTGCAGCTTCTGGTCCACCAATCGATTCTGTTCACGCAATTCCATCAACAAATCATGGGAAAAGTTCTGTTGATTTGATGGTAGCTTTTCATTCGCTTCAATCAGTGTATCTTCCACGCACCCCTGATTATTCGTATCATCCTCTGTACAATCCAATACTGCATCAATATCCGAAATCACCCCAGCATCGGGTCCTCATCTGACACCACAGGCCCACCGGGGCCAATTGTGTTTGCCAAAGATTAATTTTGATAAACCATTTTTCATCATTTTAAAGTTACTTTGTTGTGCTTACTACCTTGATACACTTTGTTTAAAACACGTATTAGCCTCTGGTATAAATAAAGCCTTACGTTTTTCACCAAGCATTGCAACCCATTAAAGACACGTCATTTAAACACATTTTAAACCTAATAAACACTTTTTATGTCTTACAATTATAATAAAAAATAAAATGAACCACACCCATTACTTTATCGTTGTTTTTGAAAAAACATATCAATGAATACATCAATGAATTATTTAATCAATCACTATATTTTAGTCTGAGTTGAGAGAAAACAATTCGGTAACACTTTATTTTACGTAGTCCTTGATACAGAGTAATTACTTAGTTAATTACTTAGTAATAAACGTTGTAATTACATGTACCAAAATGTAATTAACATGTAACTAAGTTATGGTACAGCCTGTACTTACAGATTGTAATTACACACATGTAATAGGCAGCTACTGTTACACATATGTAACAAGCCGAGTCTGTTACATACGTGTTACAAACTTGGTACACTGTAATTATGTAAGAAAGTACTTAGTACCACACAATGTAACAAGAAGTTCTTAAATATATTAGGCTACTAAGGTCTGCAGTTACACATGGCAAATGTGTACGTTTTGTAGCATTACATGTATGTAACATAAAATAAAGTGTATCAAGATTGTACTTGAGTGCAATTCATGTGTATCTACATACCTTATCCATCTTAAATAACCCACTAGTTCACCGCTAAAATACATGCATTAGCTTCCTAATTACATTGCAACTACAGAATATTACACAGGTATAAGCTACGTAAAATAAAGTGTATCAAGACTGTACTTAAGTGGACTTCATGTGTATCTACATACCTTGTCCATATGTACCTTAGTTTGAATTAACTCTCTAGTTAACAGCTTAAATACATGCATTAGCTTCCGAATTACTTTTCTAATTATATGTTGTATTTGAAGGGGGAAAATAAATGCACAATTTGACTTGTCATTTTGATAATGTCACCTTTTGTGTGCAGGCAGGTGGATGGAAAGGGTAACCACATCAATTCAACTCTACACTATTGAGTTAAAATACAGTATTCTGTAATTGTAATGTAGTTGGGAAGCTACTGCTTGTATTTATGCTGTGAACTAGTGAGTTTACCCAAACTAAGGTACATATGGACAAGGTATGTAGATACACATGAAGTCCACTTAAGTACAGTCTTGATACACTTTATTTTACGTAGCTTATACCTGTGTAATATTCTGTAGTTGCAATGTAATTAAGAAGCTAATGCATGTATTTATGCTGTGAACTAGTGAGTTTACCCAAACTAAGGCACATATGAATAAGGTAAGATAGAAATGAAGTCCACTTAAGTACAGTCTTGATACACTTTATTTTACGTAGCTTGTACCTGCGTAATATTCTGTAGTTGCAATGTAATTAGGAAGCTAATGCATGTATTTAAGCTGTGAACTAGTGAGTTTACCCAAACTAAGGCACATATGAATAAGGTAAGATAGAAATGAAGTCCACTTAAGTACAGTCTTGATACACTTTATTTTACGTAGCTTATACCTGTGTAATTTTCTGTAATTTTAATGTAATAAAGAAGCTAATGCATGTATTTTAGCGGTGAACTAGTGGGTTATTTAAGATGGATAAGGTACATTGAGGAAAATAAGTATTTGAACACCCTGCTATTTTGCAAGTTCTCCCACTTGGAAATCATGGAGGGGTCTGAAATTGTCATCGTAGGTGCATGTCCACTGTGAGAAACATAATCTAAAAAAAAAAATCCAGAAATCACAATATATGATTTTTTAACTATTTATTTGTATGATACAGCTGCAAATAAGTATTTGAACACCTGTCTATCAGCTAGAATTCTGACCCTCAAAGACCTGTTAGTCTGCCTTTATAATGTCCACCTCCACTCCATTTATTATCCTAAATTAGATGCACCTGTTTGAGGTCGTTAGCTGCATAAAGACACCTGTCCACCCCATACAATCAGTAACAATCCAACTACTAACATGGCCAAGACCAAAGAGCTGTCCAAAGACACTAGAGACAAAATTGTACACCTCCACAAGGCTGGAAAGGGCTACGGGGAAATTGCCAAGCAGCTTGGTGAAAAAAGGTCCACTGTTGGAGCAATCATTAGAAAATGGAAGAAGCTAAACATGACTGTCAATCTCCCTCGGACTGGGGCTCCATGCAAGATCTCACCTCGTGGGGTCTCGATCCTAAGAAAGGTGAGAAATCAGCCCAGAACTACACGGGAGGAGCTGGTTAATGAACTGAAAAGAGCTGGGACCACCGTTTCCAAGGTTACTGTTGGTAATACACTAAGATGTCATGGTTTGAAATCATGCATGGCACGGAAGGTTCCCCTGCTTAAACCAGCACATGTCAAGGCCCGTCTTAAGTTTGCCAATGACCATTTGGATGATCCAGAGGAGTCATGGGTGAAAGTCATGTGGTCAGATGAGACAAAAATAGAACTTTTTGGTCATAATTCCACTAACCGTGTTTGGAGGAAGAAGAATGATGAGTACCATCCCAAGAACACCATCCCTACTGTGAAGCATGGGGGTGGTAGCATCATGCTTTGGGGGTGTTTTTCTGCACATGGGACAGGGCGACTGCACTGTATTAAGGAGAGGATGACCGGGGCCATGTATTGCGAGATTTTGGGGAACAACCTCCTTCCCTCAGTTAGAGCATTGTAGATGGGTCGAGGCTGGGTCTTCCAACATGACAATGACCCGAAGCACACAGCCAGGATAACCAAGGAGTGGCTCTGTAAGAAGCATATCAAGGTTCTGGCGTGGCCTAGCCAGTCTCCAGACCTAAACCCAATAGAGAATCTTTGGAGGGAGCTCAAACTCTGTGTTTCTCAGCGACAGCCCAGAAACCTGACTGATCTAGAGAAGATCTGTGTGGAGGAGTGGGCAAAAATCCCTCCTGCAGTGTGTGCAAACCTGGTGAAAAACTACAGGAAACGTTTGACCTCTGTAATTGCAAACAAAGGCTACTGTACCAAATATTAACATTGATTTTCTCAGGTGTTCAAATACTTATTTGCAGCTGTATCATACAAATACATAGTTAAAAAATCATATATTGTGATTTCTGGATTTTTTTTTTTAGATTATGTCTCTCACAGTGGACATGCACCTACGATGACAATTTCAGACCCCTCCATGATTTCCAAGTGGGAGAACTTGCAAAATAGCAGGGTGTTCAAATACTTATTTTCCTCACTGTATGTAGATACACATGAATTGCACTCAAGTACAATCTTGATACACTTTATTTTATGTTACATACATGTAATGCTACAAAACGTACACATTTGCCATGTGTAACTGCAGACCTTAGTAGCCTAATATATTTAAGTACTTCTTGTTACATTGTGTGGTACTAAGTACTTTCTTACATAATTACAGTGTACCAAGTTTGTAACACGTTTGTAACACGTATGTAACAGACTCGGCTTGTTACATATGTGTAACAGTAGCTGCCTATTACATGTGTGTAATTACAATCTGTAAGTACAGGCTGTACCATAACTTAGTTACATGTTAATTACATTTTGGTACATGTAATTACAACGTTTATTACTAAGTAATTAACTAAGTAATTACACTGTATCAAGGACTATGTAAAATAAAGTGTTACCAACAATTCTTATACCATTTCATTCAGTTTTCC